>NC_047055.1:88154594-88398593 GCF_011762595.2 Tursiops truncatus | reverse complement strand
CCAACCGCAGTCCTCTCCCTGCGCTCCGACCGAAGCCTGAGCCTCAGCTCGCAGCCCCGTGCGCCCTAGCGGGTGAGCAGACAAGCCTCTTGGGCTGGTGAGTGCCGGTCGGCACCGATCCTCTCTGTGGGAATCTCTCCGCTCTGCCCTCCACACCCCTGTTGCTGCGCTTTCCTCCGCGGCACCGAAGCTTTCCCCCTCCACCACCCGCAGTCTCCGCCCGTGAAGGGGCTTCCTAGTTTGCGGAAACCTTTCCTCCTTCACAGCTCCCTCCCACTGGTGCAGGTCCTGTCCCTATTCTTTTGTCTCTGTTTTTTCTTTTTCTCTTTTGCCCTACCCAGGTACGAGGGGATTTTCTTGCCTTTTGGGAGGTCTGAGGTCTTCTGCCAGCGTTCAGCAGGTGTTCTGTAGGAGTTGTTCCACGTGTAGATATATTTCTGTGGGGAGGAAGGTGATCCCCGCGTCTTACTCTTCCGCCATCTTCCCCTCGTCCTCCCGAGTGTTAGCTCTTTCTAAATGTTTTATAGAATTCACCCGTGAAGTCATCTGGTCCTGGACTTTTGTTTGTTGGAAAATTTTTAATCACAGTTTCAATTTCATTACTTGTGACTGGTCTGTTCATATTTTCTATTTCTTCCTATTTCAGACTTGGAAGGTTATACCTTTCTAAGAATTTGTCCATTTCTTCCAGGTTGTCCATTTTATTGGCATAGAGTTGCTTGTAGTAGTCTCTTAGGGTGCTTTGTACTTCTGTGGTGTCCGTTGTAACGTCTCCTTTTTCATTTCTAATTTTATTGATTTGAATCCTCTCCCTGTTTTCCTTGATGAGTCTGGCTAATGGTTTATCAATTTCATTTATCTTCTCAAAGAACAAGGTTTTACTTTTATTGATCTTTGCTATTATTTTCTTAGTTTCTATTTCATTTATTTCTGCTCTGATCCTTATTTCTTTCCTTCTACTAACTTTGGGTTTTGTTTGTTCTTCTTTCTCTAGTTACTTTAGTTGTAAGGTTAGATTGTTTATTTCAGACTTTTCTTGTTTCTTGAGGTAGGCTTGTATTGCTATAACCTTCCTTCTTAGCACCTTTTTTGCTGCATCCCATAGGTTTTGGATTGTCGTGTTTTTGTTGTCATTTTTCTCTAGGTATTTTTTGATTTCCTCTTTGATTTCTTCAGTGATCTCTTTGTTATTTAGTAACATATTGTTTAGCCTCCATATGTTTGTGTTTGTAACGTTTTTTTCCCTGTAACTGATATCTAGTCTCATAGCACTGTGGCCAGAAAAATGCTTGATATGATTTCAATTTTCTTAAATTTACTGTGGCTTGATTTGTGATGCAAGATGTGATCTGTCCTGGAGAATGTTCCATGCACACTTGAGAAGAAAGTGTAATCTGCTGTTTTTGGATGGAATGTCCTATAAATATCAATTAAATCTATCTGGTCTATTGTGTCATTTAAAGCTTGTGTTTCCTTATTAATTTTCTGTTTGGATGATCTGTCCATTGGTGTAAGTGAGATAGTAAAGTTCCCCACTATTATTGTGTTACTGTTGATCTCCTCTTTTATAGCTGTTAGCATTTGCCTCATGTATTGAGGTGCTCCTATGTTGGGCACATATATATTTATAATTTTTATATCTTCTTCTTGGATTGATCATTATGTAGTGTCCTTCCTTGTCTCTTGTAACATTCTTTGTTTTAAAGTCTATTTTATCTGATATGAGTATTGCTACTCCAGCTTTCTTTTGATTTCCATTTGCATGGAATATCTTTTTCCATCCCCTCACTTTCATTCCGTATGTGTCCCCAGGTCTGAAGTGTGTCCCTTGTAGACAGCATATATGGGGGTCTTTTTTTTTTTTTTGTTGCGGTTCACAGGCCTCTCACTGTTGTGGCCTCTCCCATTGCAGAGCACAGGCTCCGGACACGCAGGCTCAGCAGCCATGGCTCATGGGCCCAACCGCTCCACGGCATATGGGATTTTCCCGGACCAAGGCACGAACCCATGTCCCCTGCATCAGCAGGTGGACTGTCAACCACTGCGCCACCAGGGAAGCCCCTGGCGTCTTGTTTTTGTATCCATTCAGCGAGCCTGTGTCTTTTGATTGGAGCATTTAATCCATTCACGTTTAAGGTAATTATCGTTGTGTATGTTCCTATTACCATTTTCTTAATTGTTATGGGTTTGTTTTTGTAAGTCCTTCTTTTCTCTTGTGTTTCCCACTTAGAGAAGTTCCTTTAGCATTTGTTGTAGCGCTGGTTTGGTGGTGCTGAATTCTCTTAGCTTTTGCTTGTCTGTAAAGCTTTTGATTTCTGCGTCGAATATGAATGAGATCATGCTGGGTAGAGTACTCTTGATTGTAGGTTTTTCCCTTTCATCACTTTAAATATATCATGTTACTCCCTTCTGGCTTGCACAGTTTCTGCTGAGAAATCAGTTGTTAACCTTATGGGAGTTCCCTTGTATGTTATTTGTTGTTTTTTCCTTGTTGCTTTCAATAACTTTTCTTTGTCTTTAATTTTTGTCAGTTTGATTACTATGTATCTCAGTGTGTTTCTCCTTGGATTTATCCTGTATGGGACTCTCTGTGCTTCCTGGACTTGGGTGGCTATTTCCTTTCCCCTGTTAGGGAAGTTTTTGACTATAATCTCTTCAAATATTTTCTTGGGTCCTTTCTCTCTCTCTTCTCCTTCTGGGACCCCTATCAGGCGAGTGTTGGTGTATTTAATGTTGTCCCAGAGGTCTCCTAGGCTGTCTTCATTTCTTTTCATTCTTTTTCTTTATTCTGTTCCACAGCAGTGAATTCCACCATTCTGTCTTCCAGGTCACTTATGTGTTCTTCTGCCTCAGTTTTTCTGCTATTGATTCCTTCTAGTGTATTTTTCATTTCAGTTATTGTATTGTTCAACTCTGTTTGTTTGTTCTTTAATTCTTCTAGGTGTTTGTTCTTTAATTCTTCTAGGTCTTTGTTAAACATTTCTTGCATCTTTTCTATCTTTGCCTCCATTCTTTTTCCGAGGTCCTGGATCATCTTCACTATCATTGTTCTGAAATCTTTTTCTGGAACACTGCCTATCTCCACTTCATTTAGTTGTTTTTCTGGGGTTTTATCTTGTTCCTTCATCTGGTACATAGCCTTCTGCCTTTTCATCTTATCTATCTTTCTGTGAATGTGGTTTTTGTTCCACAGGCTGCAGGATTGTAGTTCTTCTTCATTCTTCTGACTGCCCTCTGGTGGATGAGGCTATCTAAGAGGCTTGGAATGAGTATTCTTATCAGTGTTCTAAAAATAGTGGTTGAGCTCAATAAGCTTGCTGATTACATTAAAATGTTTGCATTGTTAACACCTTAGGAGAAAAGAGGGGACTAGGAACACATACAAAGGGAAGTGTAATTAAGGAAATACTTGGCACAATAAGGTCTTTGTGCCATAACAGAGTCCTATCTTCATAACAAGCAGAAATATATTGCTAACAGAAACATGTGAAAAAGCCCCCGTTTGCTACATTTGGCTTTGGTCAGACCCTTTGATTTAAACGGTACTCAAATTCTTTTTTTTGAGGGAGATGAATGTAACTCATTTAATCATAACACATAACATTGTTAAGCATTAATTATGTGCCAAACACTGTGCTTTACATGTATTCTCTCATTTTCAAATATGTTTTGGTGTGAAATACACAAAAAATATATAAGTTATAGGCACATTTTACCAAATGGTTAAAAAGTAAAATGTGACCTATTAGGTGCTCTCTAATGACTTATATGGAAATGGAGTCTAGAAGAGAGTGGATATATGTATATGTATGGCTGATTCACTTTGCTGTACAGCAGAAACTAACACACCATTGTAAAGCAGTTATACTCCAATAAAGATGTTTAAAAAAATCACATAAATGAAACTTAAAATTGTGATGACTTCTTTCAACTACCCAAGTTAATTCTTTAATAATTGTTCTGACCTCTGTATTTTGTTCAGAAAAAATTCAATCTAATTTAAATAAATAGAAGTACCTACAAAAAAAGGTAATTAAAAAAATAAAAAGTAAACTGTATCCACACAAAAACTTGCACTAAGATGTTTTTAGAAGTTTCACGTATAATTGCTAAAACTTGGAAGCAACCAAGATGTCTTTCAGTAGGTGATGAGTGAATAAATAAACTGTGATACACCCAGACAATAGGATATTATTGAGTGATAAAGAAATGAGCTGTCAAGCCTGCATGGAGGAACCTTAAATGTCTAGTCCTAATGGAAAGAATCTAGTCTGAAAAGGCTGCATACTGTTTGATTTCAATTAAATGACATTCTGGAAAAAGCAAGACTGTGGAGACAGAAAAACGTCAGTGGTTGCTAAGGATTACAGGGGAGGGAGGGAGGAATAGGTTGAGTACAGAGGATTTTTAGGGCAGCAAAACTATTTTGTATGATACTATGATAGTGGATGCATGTCATTATACATCTGTCTAAACCCATAGAATGTTCAAGACCAAGAATGAACCCTAATATAATCTGTGGGCTTTGGGTGATTATGAAACATCAGTGTAGGTTCACTGATTGTAACAAATGTACAATCTAATGGGGGATGTTGATAGTGAAGGGAGCTGTGCATGTGTAGGATTAGCAGGTATATGGAAATGCTCTGCATTTCTGCTCAATTTTGCTGTGAACCTAAAACTGCTCTCATAATAAAGTCTATTAAAGTTTTTTAAAAAGTAAATGTCTGTGTTTACTAAGCAGGTCAGGAAAGAGAACATTATAGTCACCCTTTAAAAGCAACCCCTGCCATGGATTCCTAGTTCCTCCCCTTCCATCCCCCACCAGAGGTAACCACTACCCTGACTTTTATGCTAATCATTTCATTTAATTTCTTTTCTTTTCTTTTGGCTGTACTGCAGCATGCAGAATCTTAGTTCCTCAACCAGGAATCGAACCTGTGCCCCCCTGCAGTGGAAGTGCAGAGTCCTACCCACTGCACCTCCAGGGAATTCCCTATGTTAATCATTTCTTGCTTTTCTTCATGGTTTTATGACCTAAGAATACAACCCTAAAAATATAGTGTGTTTGTTTTTTAAATATATGTGTATAAATGAAGTCACATTGTATATAATATTCTGTGAATTGTCTTTTTAATGCTCAACAATGTGTGAGATTCATCCATGTTGTTATGTATAGAAATAGTTTGTCCATTTTTTAAAAAATTAATATATTTATTTTTGGCTGCGTTGGGTCTTCATTGCTGCACACGGTCTCTCTGTAGTTGCGGAGAGCGGGGGCTACTCTTTGTTGCAGTGAGCAGGCTTCTCATTGTGGTGGCTTCTCGTTGTGGAGCACGGGCTCTAGGCACATGGGCCTCAGCAGTTGTGGCTCATGGGCTCTAGAGAGCAGGCTCAGTAGTTGTGGCGCACAGGCTTAGTTGCTCCACGGCATGTGGGAATCCTCCCAGACCAGGGATCGAACCCGTGTCCCCTGCATTGGCAGGTGGATTCTCAACCACTGCACCACCAGGGAAGCCCAGTTTGTCCATTTTTCTTGCTGTATAGTATCCCATTGTATGACTGTGCCATAACTTTTATACATTTTACTGTTCATGAGCATTAGTGCTGCGATGAACATTTTTGTAGGTATAATTGTAGTACACATTCACATGCCTTTCTGTTGGAAGTATACCTAGGAGTAGAACTGCTATGTTAACATACCTGTGTTGCTTCAATATCATTAAATAATGCCAGGTTCCAGTTCTAGGTAAGATGCAATAAGCATACTCTGCCTGTCTCAGCCACTGAATGCAGCTATAAAGCCTGGAGCAGTTACTTTCAGGACTCTGAAAAGAAAATGAGAGTAGGCACATTAGGGAAAAGACTAGAACTCAAAGTATCACTGAACTGATGGTGAGTTTACCTCTTTTTTACCTCCCTCTGGCATCCCCTGGCAGCCCGAGCCCATAAGTGCTGACAGAGAGAGCCCCAAAAGAACTCCTCTAGTTCAGGCTTGAAGAATGGGAAAGGAATCTTCTAAAACTCAAATAACGTATGGAAATCCCCAGTTATGTTTCTCTTTTCTTTTCTTTTCTTTTTTTTTTTGTTCTCCTAAACCAAGCCTGAAAGTAATCTTATGGTGGCAATAGTAATGTTTCTGCATTCCACTTAAAATATATTGATTCTAAGCAATGCAGGGGAGAGTGGGCATTCTTACCTTGTTCCTGATCTCAGGAAAAAGCATTAAGACTTTTACCATTAGGTGTGATGTTAGCTATAGGGTTTAGTGTGTGTGTTTGTGTGTGTGTGTGTGTGTGTGTGTGTGTGTGTGTGTGTGCATGCTCTTTATCAGATTATGGAAGGTTCTTGTACTTCCAGTTTGCTGAGGGTTTGTTTGTTTGCATTTTTTATTAACATATGTTGAATTCTGTCAAATTCTTTTCTGCATAAATTGATGTGATCATATGATTTGTCATCTTTTAATATCATGTAATTCATTGATCGATTTTGAATATTGACTCAGCCTTGCATTCCCAGGATAAATCTCATGTGATTATGGCAAATTTTTCATCATGTTATGTACAAATAGGGATAGTACAGAAAGTCCTAGTCAATGCAATAGGCAAGACAAATATAGAGAAAGATATGGATTGGAAAGAAAGAGAAAAAAACACTTCCTATTTATAGACAACATGATAGTTGTCTGTGTAGAAAATCCCAAAACATCCACAAAATGACTTATAACTAATAAGTGAATTTAGCAGGGTCACTGAACACAAGGCTGACACACAAAGATCAATTCTATTTTTTATACTTGTAATAGACAACTGCAATAGAAGTTAAAAACAATACCGTTCATCATTCACCATAATTAAGTGGGATTTATCCCTGAGATGCAAGGGTGATTCAACATACACAAATGAATAATATGACACTATATTGATAAAATGAAAGATAAAAAATATATGATCATCTCCATAGGTGCAGAAAAAGCATTTGACAAAGTGCAACATCCTCTCATGATTAAAAAAAAAAAACACTCAAGGAACTGCCTATAGATAGAACACACCTCATCTCAATGAAGGCCACATATGACAAACCCACAGACAACATCATACTTAATGATGAAAGCTTGAAAGCTTTTCCTCTTAGATCGGGAATAAGACAAGGATGCCCACTCTCACCACTCTTATTCAGTATAATACTGAAAGTCCTAGCCAGAGAAATCAGGCAAGAAAAAGAAATAAAAGGCATACAAATTGGAAAGGAAGAAGTAAAATTGTCTTTGTTTTCAGATTATATAATCTTTATATAGAAAATCCTAAAGACTTCACAACAAAACCTGCTAGAACTAATCAACAAATTCAATAAAATTGCAGGATACAAAATCAACATACAGAAAACAGTTGTGTTTCATACACTAACAACAAAACATCTGAAAAGGAAATAAAGAAAACTATCCCATTCACAGGAGCATCAAAAACACTAAAATACTTAGGAATAAATCTAACCAAGGAGGTAAAAGATACATACATTAAAAACTACACAACTTTGATGAGAGAAATTGAAGAAGACATGAACAAATCCATGTTCATGGATCAGAAGAATTAATATTGTTAAAATGTCCATATTACCGAAAGTCACCTATAGATTCAATGCAACCCTTATCAAAATTCCAATGGCATTTTTCTAGAAATAGAAAAAAATCCTAAAATTTGTATGGAGACATACACACACACAAACCAAAGCAACACTGAGAAAGAAGAACAAAGCTGGAGGTATCACATGTCTTGATTTCAAACTATACTACAAAGCTATAGTAAACAAAACATTATGGTTCTGGTATGAAAATAGACACATAGAAAAATGAAACAGAATGAAGAGTCCAGCAATAAACCTACAAATATGTAGTCAACTAATATTTGACAAGAGAACCAAAAATAGTCAATGAGGAAAGGATAGTCTCTTCAAGAAATGATACTGGGAAAACTGGATAACCATATGCAGAAGAATGAAATTGGACCCCTATCTTATACCACTCATAAAAATTAACTCAAAATGGACAGAAATGGGACAGAATATTTGCAAATTATATATCTGATAAGGAGTTAATACCCAAAGTACATAAAGAACACATACAACTCAATAGCAAAAAAAACCCTAACAACCCAATTAAAAAATGGACAGAGGAACTAAACAGACAGTTTTCCAAATAAAATATACAAATGGCCAACAGATACATGAAAAGATGCTTAACGTCATTAATCACCAGGGAAATGCAAATCAAAACTACAATGAGGTATCACCTCACACCAGTTAGAATGGCTATCATCAAAAAAGACAAGTGACACCAAGTTTTGGTGAGGGTGTGGAGAAAAGGGAATCCTAGTAAACTGTTGGTGGAAATGTAAATTGGTACAGTCACTACGGAAAACAGTATGGAGGTTCCTCAAAATTAAAAATAGAACTACCATATGATACAGCAATTCCATTTCTGGGTATCTATCTAAAGAAAATGAAAACACTAATTTGAAAAGATATGTGCACACCTATGTTTATTTGCAGCAGTATTCACAGTTGTCAAGATATGGAAACAACCTAAGTATCCATCAACAGATGAATGGATAAAGAAGATGTGGTATATATATATATATATATATATATATATATATATATATATATATATATATATATATATATATATATATATATACAATGGAATACTATTCAGCCATAAGAAAGAAGGAAGTCCTGCCATTTGCAACAATACAGATGGACCTTCAGGACATTATGTTAAGTGAAATAAATCAGAGAAAGGCAAATATTATATGGATTCTAAAAATGTCAAACTCAGAGAAACAGAGAGTAGAATTGTTGTTACCAGGGGTGGGGGGTGAGGTAAATGGGGAGATATTGGTCAAAGGCTACAAACTTCCAGTTATAAGATGCACAAGTTCTGGAGCTCTAATGTACAGCATGGTGATTATAGCTAATAAAACTGTATCATATACTTGAAAGTTGCTGAGAGAGCAGATCTTAAATGTTCTCACCACAAAAAAAGAAATGGTAATTATGTGACGGGATAGGGTGGTAGCTAATGCTATGGTGGTAATCATTTTGCAATTTATAAATGTATCAAATCAACACATTGCGCACCTTAAAGTTACACGGTATTATGGGCCAATTGTAGCTGGGGGGAAAGTACTATTCACAATGTCTCCAAAAATGAAATACTTCAGTATAAATCTGACAAAACATGTACAGAGGGATTTCCCTGGTGGCGCAGTAGTTAAGAATCCGCCTTCCGATGCAGGGGACACGAGTTCGAGCCCTGGTCCGGGAAAATACCACATGCCGCGGAGCAACTAAGCCCGTGCGCCACAACTACTGAGCCTGCGCTCTAGAGCCCACAAGCCACAACTACTGAGCCCGCATGCCACAGCTACTGAAGCCCACACACCTAGAGCCCGTGCTCCGCAAAAAGAAAAGCCACCGCAATGAGAAGCCCGCACACCACAATGAAGAGTAGCCCTCGCTTGCGGCAATAGAAAAAGCCCCCGTGCAGCAACAAAGAACCAGCGCAGCCAAAAATAAATAAATTTATTAAAAACAAAACATGTAGAGAATGTGCATGCTGGATGGCTCTATTGCAAAGCAGGAGAGGACAGTGATGGAGATGGAATGTGAGCAAAGGGCAGCCTCTGCCAAACCATCTGCTCCACCAGAGGGAAGCATTTCCCCTAGTATACCTCCCGGATAGTACTCTGACGCTTATCCCTGCTTTTGCTTACCTAGTCTTCATTTCGGTACACTTCCTCAGAACATGTTCAGTCTTGACTGCTAAGGTATCTATTGGGACAACATTGCTGCATAACAAATTACCCCAAAACTCAGTGGCTTAAAAAAAGGAAGCACGTACTTAGCTCAGAACTGTGGCTCAGCAAATGTAGACTGGACCCAGATTGTGTGTGGTGGGGGTGGAGGAGGGGGTCCTCTGTTTTTCACTGGGATCACTCTACTCTCTGGAGATAGATTAGCTGTCAGCTTATCTCAGATAGCCTTGGATAGTACTGGGGTGACTTGACTCTGCTTCATATGTATTTCATCCTCCAGCAGGCCAGCCTGGGCATGTTCTCAGAGGAACAAGAGCAGAAGCAGATACATGCAAGTGCTTTTTAATGCCTCTGCATGCCTCACATCTGCTAACGTGCCATTGGCCAAAGAAAGTCACATAGCTAAACTTGGAATCAAGGGGTACAGAAATATGCTCAGTCACTGCAATGAGAGTAGCCTCAAAGTTACTTGTCAAAGGGTATGGATACTGGGAGGAGTTATTAATTGGGGCCATTAATGCAATTAATCTACTAAAACCATGGTGTCAGACTCTCATCTTTGGTACCCACCCTGGTCTCAATCCATTTGTGACCTCTGTCATCGTTCTTAGACATCGTTTTTACATTATCATTGCTCCTTCTAACAAATTCTTCCAGGATTAGCTCTAGAGCTGGTCTAAGACCCCCAGAGATGTCTGGGTCACTGACTTTCATTACATTCTCACAGCTCTGAGCTCTGAAAAGCAGTTGGCCCAGGCTAGGTTGGTCTAGCTGAGATGAGAGCAAGAAATAAAGGCTGTGTACATGTCTGAGTATTCTGATCTGAACTATACTCTGTCACCACATTGCTGAGCTTCCAGAAGCTTGGATGTGAGGTTACTTCTCTCAGACTTACTATGTACAGCTGTGTGTCCACCGGTAAGGTCCTTCTGGGGATCTGGAACTAAACACCTCCCTCTGTCATTGAAAATACTACTGATTTCTAGCTGTGTATCTGACTATGCTAAATTCTTCTTGTGTTCTTTAGTTCAGTCAACAACTGCATGTTTTCTCTTTCCATTTGAACCAAATTGTTGACTTTCCTCAATACTATGAATACGTGATTCCTAAAGTGATCTAAAACACTATGGTTGTCTTCTTCCCATGACAATTGACCCTCAACTACTGACCCTGCCTTCAGTAAATACTTAATGTTGGTGAGCCCTGTGTTTCAAGCTGAGCACCCAAAGTATATACCAAAGAGCCACATTAGGAGTTGGATGGTGGGATGGGGCTCCAAGCTCAATCCATGAAGTAAAAGCTGAGTGGAGATTAAAGCTAGGTCAACCTTGGCTTAAAAGAGAGATATACCATGACTAAGCAGGGAATGCATGAGATTCCCAGTTTGGGGCCCAGTCACGGACAAAGTTGATAGGAGATAACATGGAGATAAAGTTCAGGAGTGCAGATAATGTTGCATGTTGTGTTCTCTAAGAAGCAGACTCTGAGACAGAGTTTAGCATACAGAATATTTATTAAAGAGTGTCCTTGCAAATGTGAATGAAAAATGTTGCCTGCCATGTCAGTAAACAAAGGATGTTGCAGCCATCAAGCCACTACAGCTGCCCACCTTCATGGTGCGCCCTAAGGGAACTCAGGATGGAGACAAAAGAGTTGGGCTGCCCACTGCCAAGCTCTCAGCCACTACAGCCACCCCAGAGGGTGCACCCTAAGGGGACTCAGGATGGGAAAGCACAGGATACTGGCCCTGGATGGCTAGGGTGCATATCAAAGGAACAATTTCAGTGAGCCCAGACTCTTGCATCTTCTCATACATAGAAAAGCACCACATTTCTTAACCTGAGATGTCTGGTTTTCTTTAATCAACAGTAATCTTTTGAAGTTCTGACTGCCTGGTCTTTGTTGCAAAAACTCCTATATGCCCTGGCTCCTCCCTTACCTCTTTGGGGCAGTCCCTCAGAGCTATCTGAGAGGCTGCATCCCAGGCTCAAGTCCTCAGTTTTGTCCACCAAATAAAACATAGTTCTCAACTCTTAGGTTGTGAATTTTTTCAGTCGACACAAACAACACCTGGAACAAAAAGGGAAGGGAGAAGAACTGGGCAGAGAGACAAGTCAAGCTGCAAAATAGGCCCAAGAACATCAAGCAACTCTATGGACCATGATGGAGATAAAATGGCCCCTCAGAGTTGTCCTGGACTGGGCCAAAATGGCCAGGCCATCTACTCCTGCATCCATCAGTCATTGGATGCGAGCATTGAGCAAAGCTGTCTACCCACAACACACTTAGCAACTGGGCTGACAAGCTCTTCCCTCTTCCTCCTTTTAGAGGTGTAAGTCACTGATCCTGGAAATTTGCCTAAGTCAATCTTAAACACAGGGCCCCTGAGCTCAGTATCTGACGGCAATTCTACTGTGTTCTTTTCATTCATCTCTGAGGTTACAGTTCATTTTTTTCATCATTTTTGTCCAGTCTAATGTATTGCTTAAAAATCATGATATAATCCTTCAGAGATAAATATATAAAGCTTAACACATTGTGGCAATTTAAAAACATGCTGTATTAGTCAGAGTTCTCTAGAGAAACAGAACCAATAGGATATATATGTTAGGGAACGTTGACCAAAACCACCCACCTTGGCTCGATGATAACCACTTGCATGAGTTGTCTCACAACAGGAGGTCCTGATGAGAAACATGGTGCTGCCACTGAAAACTAACCAGGAGAATTTGGGCAGGGCCAAAAAGAGGGAGGAAATGCCAGCCCATAATATTGTCCTACCACACTCCCAGAATCCTTCTTGCTGGAATCCATCTTGGCTGAGAGGTGCTCACACCACCAGGCAGGACCCTGAGTCAGACCAAATGTGGGCACGAGCAAGATGATTGGCCAGAGACAACCGGAAAGCTAACATCATTACCATAAAACCTGAGACTGTGAGCCACGTGACAGAGCGGTCCTCCTGGGTTCCCTTACCCTCCTGCTCTCTGCCCGGGCGCCCCCTCTCAATAAAGTCTTTTGCTTTGTCAGCATGTGTGTCTCCTCGGACAATTCATTTCTGAGTGTTAGACAAGAGCCCACTCTCAGGCCCTGGAAGGGGTCCCCATCCTGCACTATGTGTGTGTGTGTGTGTGTGTGTGTGTGTGTGTGTGTGTGTGTGTGTGTGTGTATATATATATATATATATATGAAGAGATTTATTATAAGGAATTGGCTCACACAATTCTGAAGGCTGAGAAGTCCCACGATCTACTCTCTGCAAGCTGGAGACCCAGGAAAGCTGGAGGTGTAATTCAATCCAACTCCAAAAGCCTGAGAACCAGGAGCACCAATGGTGCAGAAGATTAATACCCAGCTCAAACAGTCAGGAAGGACCGAATTCTTCCTTCCTCCATCCTTTTGTTCTATTCAGGCCCTCAACAGATTGGATGATGCTCATCCACTGTGGGGAGGGCAAACCACTTTATTGAGCTCACCAATTCAAATGCTAACTTCATATGGAAGCATCCTCATAGACACACTCAGAAATAATGTTTAGGCAAATATCTGGGCACCCCATGATCCAGTCAAGTTGACACATAAAATTAACCATCACACATGTCCACAAATTCTTTGATTCTCCTTCCATCAAGACGTATGGCCTCTGTCTCCTTTCTTTGAACTGGGGTGGGCTTGTGATTGACTTGTAATCAATAGAATGAGACAAATGTGATGCTGTATGCTTGTGAAGCCAGGTCAGAAAAGGCAATGCAGCTTCTACCTTGTTCCCTGGGACACTAACCTTAAAGCCCTGACTCACCATGTAAAAGATCCGACTACCCTGAGGCCACAATGCTGTGTGGCAGCCCAGCCCACATGGAAAGGACACAGGGTAGAGTTCTGTCAACATCTCCAGCCTAGGTCCCAGCCAACAGCTAGAATCAATAGGCAGACACGAGAATGGAGATGCCTTCCTATGACCCCAGCCCCCAGACTTTGAGTTACCCCAGCCCAGTCTTCCCAGCTGAGGCCGCAGACATGGTGGAGCAGAGACAAATGACTCCCACTGTGCTCCATCAGAAACCCTGACCCACAAAATTAGTGGGCAGAATAAAATGATTATTGTAAGCCATTAAGTTTGGGGGTAATTTGTTATCGAGCAATTGGATACATTTGCTCGATAACAACATGGGATACAAATCTTCTTGTGATAAATTCTCGGGTCTGTCCCTCAATTGTTACAGAAGAGGCTCTCATGCATCTTTTGGCTCTGCAGAGCCTGGAAATGACCTAGAGAAACTCTCCCTTTTGGAGAATTAGAAAGGAGAATTTCTGGATTAAAAGCATAATTTTTAGGAGCTCACTATGTGCTTTTTGCTTCAAGAGGCAAGTATATGACAACTGAATCCAGGTCATCCTAAAAAGTCCAAGAGTGAAGATGACTCAGAGAAGGGGGACATCAGTCTTCCACCACACAGGTTTAGTTCCTGATCCTAAATTAATGTTTTACAATTTAATCTGGTTGCCATTCGGCTCGTGTTTATTTTTACATCGACTAAACATAAAATACAGGTTGGTCCAGTTGTGTTAGTCATAAAACATATCAAGCAATCTTAGTTAAATAGTTTTAAAGCTAAGAATTTTCTCTCTGTATAAGATAATCTCTTTTAGTTAATGTTTCCAGACACCCTCAAATGAGCAGTGCATATCAGTGCTTGAAAAATCCAAATGAAAGAAGTTCTTTTATCTTCATAGCAGCTAGCATGATTTATCTTGCTAACAAGCAGAAGTGAGGAATTCCACTTGAGGTTTTAATTAAAATGTAAGGACTCATTGAATAGAAGGGATTGAAAACCGCCATCTCCAACGGGTCAGAATGCAGCCAATGTAACAAGCAAGGCCTCTTGAAATTTAAGAGCCGAGTTTTCCTGGTGTTCAATATAGTTGACAGTCTATGGGCTGCACGAATGAAAATATCTACCTCATTACCCAGAAGGTCACCCCAACTACTGTAATCAGGTACTTTAGGGAAATTGTTGAAATCACTTGCCAGAAACATCCCTCAATTTTTTCAACTAATCTCTGAAAAGCTTTGTGGAACAGCCAATTTCACACTCAGGTCAACTGTATTCTTTTAACCCCGTGAAGTCATCAAGTTATACTAAAAATCAAACCTGTGTATTGCAAATAATTTCATTTCCTGCTTGCTGACATTGGAAATATTCTCAAGAACACTGTGGCAAGATGAGCTGAAGGAAGAAAAGCCTCGAAGAGATATTCCCTCTCACTCAGTCAGTGGGCAGTATTTGCTCCTGAGGTCACAAGGCTGAAAAAAATGAAAAGAGAAAATATGCATTGAAGGCTTAGAGGTGGCAGGAACTGTTATTATCAGAGAGAAAACTAAAGCCAAGAGAGATAAGTAACCTGCCAGAGATCATGTAATCAGGAAGGGCCAGGGCCAAACTTTGAACACAAGCACCTTTAATTAAGAAGCAATACTGCTTCTTGGAGCAGAGCTTATGAACAAAAAAGGGGGGGAGGGTGCAGAAAGAGTAGAAAACAGAAGAATGCAGAAGACTAGTGTGGACAAAAAAATGTCACCTGCCATATCAGGAAACAAAGGATGTTGCGGCCATCAAGCCATCTGCCACTGCAGCTGACCCTGACAGTGCACCCTGAGGGGACTCAGCATGGAGAAAAAGCAGGATACTGGCCCTAGATGGTTAAGGTACATATCAAAGGAATAATTTCAATGAGCCCAGACTCTTGCATCTTCCCATACATAGAGAAGCGCTAAATTGCTTAACTTGAGATGTTTGTTTTTTCTTTAATTAACAGTAATCTTTTGATGTTCCGACTACCTGGCTTTTGTTGCAAAATCTCCTGGCTCCTCCATTACCTCTTTGGAGCAGCTCCTCAGATGACCTGAGAGCCTGTGTCCCAGGCTGAGGTCCTCTGTAAGTCCCCCGAATAACACATAACTCGCAACTTTTCGGTTGCGCATTGTTTTTCAGTCGACACTGGGGTTACCACCTATCACATCTGAGGAAAAACTGCAATCAAGTAGATCACGAGCTGGTTGCTTTGCCTCTTTCTCTTCCATTTCTTCCACCTGTTTCAACCCACCAATTCTAGCATTTGTCCTACGCTTCCTTGTTAACCCATTCACTCCCTGCTTCTCTAGTCATGTAGCCCACGCACTTCCTTTGTTTTTTTTAAGAAGATGATATTACTTTTTTTCTCTTTTTTTTGGCCATGCCACACGGCACGTGGGATCTTAGTTCCCCGACCAGGGATCGAACCCGCGTCCCCTGCATCCCTGCATTGGAAGTGCGGAGTCAACCACTGGACCACCAGGGAAGTCCTGCCCACCCACTTACTTTTAACACAGAGACCCAACCCACACTATACTAGTTGTTAGGAAGCCGTGACAAGGTAAGGGATTTCCATACTAGAACTGTGTAAATTGCAAAGTGCCGTTTAAATGTGAGGTATTATTTTTTATACTAAATTGATGTCATATCCTGTCCTACCACCCTGCCTGGAATGGCCTATCACTCCTTAAGGGAGTTCCAGAAGAGATGGAACCTTATTTACCATCTTAATATTTTTAATGTACAGTTCAGTCGTGTTGTGCAACCAACCTCTAGGACTTTTTCATCTCACAAAACCAAAGTACTATACCCATTAAACAACAGCTCCCCATTTCCCCTCCCTTCAGCCCCTGGCGGCCACCATTCTACCTTCTGTCTCTGTGAATCTGATTCCTCTAGATACCTCAGATAAGTGAAATCATACAGTATTTGTCTTTTTGTGACTGACCTATCTCACTTAGCATAATGTCCTCAAGGTTCATCTGCGTCATAACACGTATTGGAATTTCCTTTTTTAAGGCTAAATAATACTCCACTGTCTGTATATAATGCATTTTGTTTATCAGTTCATTCGTTGGTAGACGTTTAGGTTGCTTCCACTTATTCTTACAGCTTTTAAAAATCAGTGCTCATGCAAAAAGGAATAACCCCCCCTTTCTGACCTGCTTCCTACTCTGCACTGTCATCTGTGTGTCAGAGACTGACCCACTGCCTGCTCTTTCTCCTATGCCCTCCCTCCTGTGCCTCCCTTCCTTTCTTAGCCTTGCATACATACCTGCTCCCTATCAATCAACCAGGATTCTGGGCCTTTCATTTGATTTATTTATTTTTAAAATTTTTATTGATATAATTGACATATAACATTGTGTAAATTTCAGGTGACACTGTGTTGATTTGATACATTTATATATTACAGTATGATTACCACTGTAGCATTAGTGAACACCTCTATCATGTCACATAATTATTTCTTTTTTGTGGTGGGAACAATTAAGGTTTAGTCTCTTAAAAGGAAACTCTGGTATACTAGGAATGGTGGGAATGTAAATTGGTGCAGCCACTATGGAAAACAGTATGGAGGTTCCTTAAAAAACTAAAAATAGAACTACCATATGATCCAGTAATTCCACTGCTGGGTATATATCCAAAGAAAATGAAAACACTAATTCAAAAAGATACAATATGATCTAGCAGTTGCACTTCTCGGTATTTTTCCAAAGAAAAAAAAGCACTAATTTAAAAAGATACATGTATAAAATAGATAAACAACAAGGTCCTACAGTATAGCACAGGGAACTATATTCAATATCCTGTGATAAACCATAATGGAAAAGAATATGAAAAAGAATATATATATCTGAATCACTTTGCTGTACACCAGAAACTAACACAACATTGTAAATCAGCTATACTTCAATAAAAATAAATAAAAATAAAAAGATACATGCACCCCTAAAAAAAGGTACATGCATCCCAATGTTCATAGCAGCACTATTTGCAATAGCTAAGATATGGAAGCAACCCAAGTGTCCATCAACAGATGAATGGGTAAAGAAGATGTGGTGTGTGTGTGTATGCAATGGAATACTAGTCAGCCATAAAAGGAATGAAATTTGCAACAACGTGGATGGACCTGGAGGGTATTATGCTTATTGAAATAAGTCAGACAAAGACAAATACTGTATGTTATCATTTATATGATGAAATAAAAAACAAACGAATGTATATAACAAAACAGAAACAGACTTACAGATATAGAGAACAAACTGGTGGTTGCCAGTGGGGAGAGGGAAGGGGAGGGGCAAAATAGGGGTAGAGGATTAAGAGACACAAGCTAGTATGTATAGAATAAGTATGCTACAAGGATACATTGTACAGCACAAGGAATACAGCCAATATTTTATAATAACTTTAAATGGAGTATAATCTATAAAAATTTTGAACCACTATGTTGTACATTTGAAACTAATATTGTAAATCAATTATACCTCAATTTTAAAAATTAAAATTTTTTTAAAATTTCTAAAAATCTAGTGTCTTAGCAACTTTGGAGTTTATAATACAGTATTGTTGACTATAATCACTATGCTGTGTGGGCCTTTCATTTTAGACACCAGACTCTAACCCTGGGCTTCTGGAAGACTCTGTCACTCGTTCCTTTTCTGCTGAGAAACACATCATACCCTCTTCCAGCTCCCCACAGCTGCTGGTTCCTAAGCCCAAAGGCTCAGCTAGGGCTTTTCCAGGTCAGTGAATTCTCCTGATGTGGCCCCCTGCTGCCACCTGCTGGCTATAGTCATCAATGCTTCTATGAGCCTGTTTCCTATTCAAGGTTAGCCCTTCCCACCTCATCGTCCATCATGGGATAAAACTTCCAACTACTTAAATTTTTTTCTCTTCAGTATTTTCACCCTGCGTGCTTTTAAAAGAAAGACCCTGTAGCGAATCTACACACCCTCTTATCAGCCATGTCCAAATATATAGAAAAAAAAATCTCTCTGTATTTGGTCACTTCATTTTGCAAAAGGACACAGAAAATTCCCAAAATGTAATTCAGCTCCCCTTATCTCCCTGGAAGCAGTTATATTATAATCAAATAAGTTGAATATGGGTAAATCTATAAAATATCAAGTACCAACTTTTCTTTGAAACTCATAAAATGTTTCAAAAATCTTTTGAAAACATTTCAAAATAAAACAAGATTGTTTATGGTTAACACAGGCATAAAAATGAAACTTATAGAATTACAACAAGAATTACTTTACAGAGTCTTGGATCATTTGGAAATAAGGCAAGACAAGAATGGAGCATAGATCCTCTATTTATGGATGAAACTAATTTGTGAATGGGCAAAACTGAAAACACATAATGGTCCAAGCCCCAGGTTTTGGGGGTAAGGGATTTAAATTGTGTTACTGACTATATCTTTATATATTATAAAATGTTTATTTCCCCCTGGCTTCCTACCTTACCTTCCCACTTCACATTGGACTTATTGTCTCCATCACGTGTACTTGATAGGCATCCATCCTGCTATGACATCCTGTCATGACAGGTGTGGTCAGTGGCACTGGATATATATTTTTAAGGGTGGTGTAAGGGTTGAGCTGAGAGGTGGGTGGGTGTCACAGTTGATGGTAGAGTCCAAGTAATGTGCTGGGGATTCAGCCTTGAGAAACATAGTGGCTTTCCTGCGGTTAGGGAGAAGGAATTAGATTGAAGTTTAATCTAAGGGATACGAAAGGAAGGAGCCAGATTTCAGTTAGTGGTGGCTTCAGAATTTGCTTTGATAAGAAGGGGCTAGAGTGGCAATCTGTAGTGAAGGAAGGTCTTCTAGGGTTCCATCTTAGAGCTGAATTTGTCTAACAATTTACATAAAATTGAGAAAATGTTGCTCATCACTCAAAAATGGGAGGAGCTGATAAGGTTTTAGGGGGGCTTCAATTCCTCTATTGGTCACTGCATTCTGCTGCATTGTACTGTCGACTGAAGAAAAATGTACAACCTAAAAGTTGCGAGTTATGTATTATTCGGGGATCTTACTGAGGACTATAGCCTGGGAGACAGCCTCTCAGATAGCTCTGAGGAACCACTCCAAAGAGGTAATGGATGAGTCAGGATATATAGGAGTTTTTGCTGAAAAAAATGTAGTCAAACATTAAAAGATTACTGCTAATTACAAAAAACAGACATCTCAAATTAATGATTTTAATGCTTTTCTTTGTATGAGAAGATGCAAGAGCCTGGGCTCCTTGAAATCATTCCTTTGATATGCATCTTAACTATCTAGGGCCAGTATCCTGTTTTTCTCCATCTTGAAGTCCCCTCAGGGTGCACTGTCGGGACAGAGGAAGAAGGGCAGCTACAGTGGCTGTTTGTGGGCAACATTTGTTGTTTACTAGAATGGCAGACAACATTTTTTGTCTGCACTGTTCTGGTAGGAAGTAAAGGTGAGAAATTGGACTCAGTTCCAAGCAAGGGGTCAGTCAAACGTCCCTGTGTGGAGACTTCTCTTCTAGCTAGGTTGAGCTAAAGAAATAAAATAAAATTACATAAAACTTGTGTTGTCTGAAGCTTTAGCTCTCTGCTGGGACTCTGGAGCTACACCAAGATTGTGAGTGGGGCGTCAAGCTGTGGACGTTGCCCTGAAATGTGAGAAAAGAAGGTCTTTAGTAAGTGTTATCATGAAAGTGCCATCATGGATTTGATACTTTCAGGTGGAGGGACCAGGTGGATCAGCCCATGCATCACCAGGTGGACTTGCTCTTGACACAGGGGTCTGTTGATGCTACCAGGGGGAAGACATATGCTAGTAGCTGAAATCAGTGTGAAACATCTCAAGAAATATTGTCAATGGAAGCAACCTAAGTGTCCATTGACAGATGAATGGATAAAGAAGATGTGGTACATATCTACAATGGAATAGTACTCAGCCATCAAAAGGAATGAGATAATGCCATTTGCAGCAACATGGATGGACCCAGAGATTATCATACTAAGTGAAGTAAGGCAGACAGAAAAAGACAAATATCATATGATATCGCTTATATGTAGAATCTAAACAAATGATACAAATGAACTTATTTACAAAACAGAAATAGACTCACAGACATAGAAAACAAATTTATGGTTACCAAAGGGGAAAGGAGAGTGTGGGGAGGGATAAATTAGGAGTTTGGGATTAATATATACACACTACTAAGTATAAAATAGATAACCAACAAGGACCTACTGTATATCACAGGGAACTATACTCAATATCTTGTAATAATCTATAAGGGAAAGGAATCTGAAAAAGTATATATATATATATACACACATATATATATACACACATATATATATACACATACATATATATATACATATATATACACACATATATATATGATATGTATATATCACTGAATCCCTTTGCTGTACATCTGAAACTAACACAATATTGTAACCAACTATACTTCAATTAAAAAAAAGAAAATAAAAAAGAAGACTGTCAAATCCTAATACAATAAGAACAATTATTGATCAAATTCAATACCACAAAAAATGTTAATCCCTGCCTGGTCAATGACTTAGTGATTCTGAGCACTTATTATGTACTCTGCTCTAGTGTACATTGTTTCATTTAATCCTCACAACAATCCTATGAAATCTGTAGCATACCATCCTATTATCATCATCATCAGGACAATGAAGCTCAGGAAATTAACTTGCCTGTGGTCGCAAGCTTCCTGGGATTCAAACTCCAGCAGTCTAACTTCAAAGCTCATGCTCTTAAACAGTCGTGTTTTGCCTTCTGAGACCCCCATGTTTAGTTATAAAACTGTAAAGATGCTTTAAAAGTTCATTACAATACATGTGCACCTCACTTTAGAATAAGCATTTATGGTGACATCATTGGTTACCTACCCAGCATCTACCCCTTATCCTGCTTCTTGAAGGAACCCAATTTTATTTAAGTGTCTGCCTCTTTTTGTTTGGCCTATGTAATTTGGGTGAAGGTAGCTCAACTTGAAGGGTCGGTCCTGAGAAGTTTAGGCCAGTTGTGCTAATTCCTTTGCCCTTGCCAGGGATGCAAAAATACTAGGCTTAAATCAATCAATCCAGCATTTCCCCTGGAAAATGTTATTGCTCCAGAGGTGGGCTTGTGACCCAAACTGGTCTAAAAGCTGTCAAGTAGAGAATATTTATTATTTGGTTTGATTAAAGACTCTCTCTCTCCCTCTCCCTCTCTCTCTCTCTTTTTCTCTCTTTCTCTCTCTCTCTCTCCCCAACCTCTGTCTCTCTCAATCTCTCTGTCTCTGTCTCTTACACGCACACATATACAGCTGTCAAAATGATATTCTACCTCACATCACCCATCCCAAGAAAGAACTGAAAAACCAAACCTATACCAGCCCTTCCAACTGAAAGCTTTGCAGCAATTACACTTAAAGAAAACTTCAACCTGGGACAAGACCAAAGTCCCATGCCCTTGTCTTCTCCTTGCCCTATGACAACTCCAATCCTGCTTTGGCTCAGGTCGTTGCCTAACTTTGCAGTGCTCCCTGATGTGCAACAGCTGTATAAAGCCTTTATCCTCTATTTGAGTCATTTTTTTCATTGACACTATCCAGCTGTCCCAACAAAATGTATTAAAGATTCCATTCAGCAGTATTCCAAAGAAGGGGCAGGTGGGAGCTGTCCACCCAGTTGCTGGAGTGAGGAGGGAATTTTATCATTTTATCCCTGACATTGTTTACAGTCAACGATGCCTGATGATGATAAAAATAAAGTTGATTTAGTCAGTCTTGTTATTGTTTTAAATTCTCTATAACAATGAACCCCTTATTGTTTATACCTGAGGTGAGCCATTCCCACTGTCCCACCTCCCTGGCTTGCTACCCCAGAGCTGATCTTTTTTCTCCTACTGTTTCAAGATAGCACTTTTATTATATGTCAATTTCCATTTCTGAAATTTCTCTTCTATTCCATTTGTCCATCTATTCATATGCTAGTTCCACTTTTAAGTTTTTATAAAGTGTTTTATTATCTGATCATTCTGGTCCCCCATCATTGTTCCCTTTTTTTTTCAGATTTTTTTCTGGCTATTTTTTTTTTCCATGTGAATTTCGGGATCAGCTTGTTTAGTTCCAATCCTCAACTTCTTTACAGTTTTTTTTTTCCTTGAGGGTTTCTCTTTAGCTGATAATTGAGACTTGTGGCTTCTGGTTTTAACTATATTTTAATCAAGTTTGAAGTAGAATATTTGAAGTTTACAGTCATTCATTGAACATTACAAGGTCATCTGCCAATTTGGGGGGAAATTTCTCACTCTATTATGATTTTTAAATTGTTAAGATTTTTAAAAAAATTATTAGTTCTTTGAATAGGTAAAAAACTCTGTTGGTACAAAATTCAAAAGGAACAAAATGGTTTATGGTGAAAAGCCTCCTCCCCACTGCTGTCTCCAAGACACCCAGTTTTCCTCTCCTGCAACAATCTGTGTTGCCAGCTTTTTTCAGGTAGTCTAGGCCTATACAAGCAAATATATGGATTTTTCTTTATTCTCTTGTTATATAAATGGTAGCACACTTTATGCCCTGTTCTGCACCATGCCTTTCCATGTAACAATATTTTTGAGGAAATCGTTCCAAATTAGTACCTAAAAAGCTTACTCCCCTTTCCCATGGACACATAGTATTTCATTGAATAAATGTACCACAAAGTATCACTATTGCTGTTCATATAAGTTGTTTAAAGATCTATTGTTATTATATACTGTATGATTCCATTTGTATGCAATTCTAATTATTGCAAGCTAATCCATGATGACAGCAAGCAGATCAGTGGTTGCCTGGGGATTGGAGGTAGGGGGTTGTGACATCTGTCAAAATTCATTGAATTGTGCACTTTAGATGGATGCAGTTTATTTTACTTAAATTACACCCCATTAAAATTGCTTTTAACAAGAAAAATTAAAAAGAAAACCATCAAAAACTAAATTTAAAATAAAAGAACAAAAAATTCAAAAAGAAGAAAACTTGCTTTTAACGAATCTATTGCTATTACAAGCAATGCTATAATAAATAACTTTTACATATGTGTCCATTCCCTCTATCTCCACCTGTTTTCTCAATTATTAATTATGACTTAGCGTCTCATTTTGTTTCCTTTTGAAAATAATGTTTTTGATAAAAAATCCAAAAAAGGTACTTATTTGTTTATTTGGTCATTCATTTGTTTTTTCTTGTCTGTCTCCGCTCACTCCCTGCCCCCAGGAAAGAACAGGACCTTTGTCTCATTCACCATCTTATACCCAGAGCACAGAATAGTGCCTAGCACAGAGAATGTGTTCAATAAAAATCTCTGTTGAAAGAAAGAGCATTAAAGTGTATATTTTCAGGCTTTATTCCTAGAGATTTAGTCAGTACGTCTGTGATCAGTTCTGGGAACCTGTATTTTTAATACGCTCCCCCAGGTAATTCTGGTCATCACCCAGGTTTAGAACAATGCTTTAATTCAGCCCAACCCAACTTCTCACCCAGGTTAACTTCCTCCTTCCTGCATACCACACCCCTTCTTAAAACATTGCAGTGCTGTGGTAGATTGCTTCCAAAGATTGCCACAGCAATCCTGCCCATCCTGAATGCCTTTTGCAATGTGATTTTTTCACCTCTTCCTATCAAGAGGTGGAGCCTATTTCTCTCCCCTTGAATCTTGTCTGGTTTCATGACTTGCTTTGACAATGCAATATGATGTAAATGATGCTGTGCCAGTTCAAGGCCTAGGTCTTAAATGGTATTGCAGCCTCCATTTTTGCTCTTTTGGAAACTATATGGAGGAAAACTGAGGCATGCAGCCAAAAGCCTCCACCGAGGTCCCAGGTGGGACTGGGCAGGAACAGACTTCAAAAGCTACTCTGGGGGGCTTTGGAAACAAGAGCAGCAGGGAACTGACCCTACTTTCCAGTTCTTGCTGGACACATCCTAAGCAGTGGTTTAGAGCAAGCTCAGAGCCATCCTGCCAGGGTTCAAAGCCCACCTCAGCCACTTACTGTGTAACCTTAGGCAAGTTATTCCCTGTGTTTCATTTTCCTCATCTGCAAAATGGGGATAATAAAAGTCTCTTCTCATAGTCTTTAGGAGAGTTAAATGATTTAATAACTTGGAATTGTGTTTGGCACATTAAGAGTTCAATAAATAGTAGTTCTTATTATTTCTATACCTAGTTTCAAAATTATTATTTTACCTAAGTTTTTGCACACAGGACTGTTGTGCCCTTTGACCAGAGTAAGCCTCAGGATTCTTGAAAGTCTGGGAGGTGGAGTGGGGAGATTTATGGGGAAAGATATTGGATTGCCTGCTTAAAATGGCAGAAGAAAGTTCAAGAGAACAACTGGAAAAATTTTTAAAGATATGATTTTTGGGGGGATGGACTTAGAGAGTGTCATACAGAGTGAATAAGTCAGAAAGAGAAAGACAAATATTGTACATTAATGCATATATGTGGAATCTAGAAAAATGGTATAGATGATCTTATTTGCAAAGCAGAAATAGAGACACAGCGGTAGAGAACAAACGTATGGATACTAAGGTGGAAAGGAGGGGCGGTGGGAGGAATTGGGAGATTGGGATTGACACATATTGATGCTATGTATAAAAGAGACAACTAATGAGAACATACTGTAGAGCACAGGGAACTCTACTTAATGCACTGTGGTGACCTAAATGGAAAGGAAATCCAAAAAAGAGGAGATATATGTATATGTATAGCTGATTCATTTTGCTGTACAGTAGAAACTAAGACAACATTGTAAAGCAACTATACTCCAATAAAAATTAATTTAAAAACAAAAACAAAATTTAAAAAATGTGATTTTTTTAAAACTTAATTTGGTGAAGCAGGTTATACCTATAATACGTGCCCATTTTGATTTGGAAACTACAAATAATAAAATAGTAATCACTACATTCCTACAATCCACAGACAACCAATTAATATTTTAACATAGTTCCTTGCACATTTTCAATGCCCATATAAATTTTACATTGATTTTTTTCATATCAATATTCAATTTGTGTTCAGTTTTCACCATATCATATATAAGATAGTCACATACATTTAAAAATTTTTGTCAACAAAATTTTAAATGCCTACATAATAGTCCATAAAATGGCTGGGTGCATATTCCCAATGAGCTCAAGTTAATGAACATTTAGTGCATCCATTTTCAATTATTATTAAAAATATCACAGTAGGACAGAGGGGCAAGATGGCGGAAGAGTAAGATGAGGAGATCAACTTCCTCCCCACAGATACATTAGAAATACATCTACACGTGGAACAACTCCTACAGAACACCCACTGAATGCTAGCAGAAGACCTCAGACCTCCCAAAAGGCAAGTAACTCCCCACGTACTGGGGAGGGAAAAAGAAAAAAGAAAAAAACAGAGACAAAAGAATAGGGATGGGACCTGCACCAGTGGGAGGGACCCATGAAGGAGGAAAGGTTTCCACACACTAGGAAGCCCCTTCGCGGGTAGAGACTACGGGTGGCGGAGGAGGTAAGCTTTGGAGCCGCGGAGGAGACCACAGCAACAGGGGTGCGGAGGGCAAAGCAGAGAGATTCCTGCACAGAGGAGTGGTGCAGACCGGCACTAACCAGCCCGAGAAGCTTGTCTGCTCACCCGCCGGGGTGGACGAGGCTGGGAGTTGAGGCTCAGGCTTCAGTAAGATCACAGGGAGAGGACTGGCAGCGAGAACGCAGCCTGAAGGGGTTAGTGCACCACGGCTAGCCGGGAGGGAGTCCGGGAAAAAGTCTGGAGCTGCAAAAGAGACTAGAGACTTTTTTTTCCCTTTGTTTCCTGCTGTGTGAGGAGAGGGGATTAAGAGCGCTGCTTAAAGGAGCTCCAGAGACGGGCGGGAGCCGCGGCTATCAGCGCGGACCCCAGAGACGGGCATGAGACGCTAAGGCCCCTGCTACCGCCACCAAGAAGCCTGTGTGCGAGCACAGGTCACTATCCACACCTCGCCTCCCAGGAGCCTGTGCAGCCTGCCAATGCCAGGGTCCCGTGATCCAGGTACAACTTTCCAGGGAGAACACACGGTGCGCCTCAGGCTGGTGCAACGTCATGCTGGCCTGTGCCACCACAGGCTCGCCCCGAACTCCGTGCCCCTCCCTCTCCCCGTCCTGAGTGAGCCAGTGCCCCCGAATCAGCGGCTCTGTTAAACCCGTCCTGTCTGAGTGAAGAACAGACGCCCTCTGGCGTCCTACACACAGAGGCGGGGCCAAATGCAAAGCTGAGCCCCGGGAGCTGAGCGAAAGAAGAAGAGAAAGAGAAATCTCTCCCAGCAGCCTCAGGAGCAGCGGATTAAATCTCCACAATCAATTTGATGTACCCTGCATCTGTGGAATACCTTAATAGACAACGAATCATCCCAAATTGAGGAGGTGAACTTTGAGAGCAAGATATATTATTTTTTCCCCTTTTCCTCTTTTTGCGAGTGTGTATGTGTATGCTTCTGTGTGAGATTTTTGTCTGTATAGCTTTGCTTTCACCATTTGTCCTAGGGTTCTGTCCGTCCGTTTTTTGCTTGTTTTTCTTTACTTAAAAAATTTTTTTTCTTAATAATTTTTTTTATTTTAATAACTTTATTTTTATATTATTTTATCCTCTTTCATTCTTTCTACTTTTTCTCCCTTTCATTCTGAGCCTTGTGGATGAAAGGCTTTTGGTGCTGAAGCCAGGACTCAGTGCTGTGCCTCTCAGGTGGGAGAGCCAACTTCAGGACACTGGTCCACAAGAGACCTCCCAGCTCCACATAATATCAAATGGCGAAAATCTCCCAGAGATCTCCATCTCAATACCAAGACCCAGCTTCACTAAACGATCAGCAAGCTACAGTGCTGGACATCCTATGCCAAACAACGAGCAAGACAGGAACACAACCCCACCCATTAGCAGAGAGGCTGTCTAAACTCATAATAAGTACACAGACACCCCAAAACATACCACCAGACGTGGACCTGCCCACCAGAAAGACAAGATCCAGCCTCATCCACCAGAACACAGGCACTGGTCCCCTCCACCAGGAAGCCTACACAACCCACTGAACCAACTTTAGCCACTGGGGACAGACATCAAAAACAACGGGAACTACGAACCTGCAGCCTGCAAAAAGGAGACCCCAAACACAGTAAGATAAGCAAAATGAGAAGACAGAAAAACACACAGCAGATGAAGGAGCAAGATAAAAACCACCAGACCTAACAAATGAAGAGGAAATAGGCAGTCTACCTGAAAAATAATTCAGAATAAGGATAGGAAAGATGATCCAAAATCTTGGAAACAGAATAGACAAAATGCAAGAAACATTTAACAAGGACCTAGAAGAACTAAAGATGAAACAAGGAACAATGAACAACACAATAAATGAAATTAAAAATACTCTAAAAGGGATGAATAGCAGAATAACTGAGGCAGAAGAATGGATAAGTGACCTGGAAGATAAAATAGTGGAAATAACTACTGCAGAGCAGAATAAAGAAGAAAGAATGAAAAGAACTGAGGACAGTCTCAGAGACCTCTGGGACAACATTAAATGCACCAACATTCGAATTATAGGGGTCGCAGAAGAAGAAGAGAAAAAGAAAGGGACCGAGAAAATATTTGAAGAGATTATATTTGAAAACTTCCCTAATATGGGAAAGGAAATAGTTAATCAAGTCCAGGAAGCACATAGAGTCCCATACAGGATAAATCCAAGGAGAAACAAGCCAAGACACATATTAATGAAACTGTCAAAAATTAAATACAAAGAAAACATTAAAAGCAACAAGTGAAAAATAACACACAAGGGTATCCTCATAAGGTTAACAACTGATCTTTCAGCAGAAACTCTGCAAGCCAGAAGGGAGTGGCAGGACATATTTAAAGCGATGAAGGAGAAAAACCTGCAACCAAGATTACTGTACCAGCAAGGATCTCATTCAGATTTGATGGAGAAATTAAAACCTTTACAGACAAGCAACAGCTAAGAGGGTTCAGCACCACCAAACCAGCTTTACAACAAATACTAAAGGAACTTCTCTAGGCAAGAAACAAAAGAAAAGGAAAAGACCTACAATAACAAACCCAAAACAATTAAGAAAATGGAAATAGGAACATACGTATTGATAATTACCTTAAATGTAAACGGACTAAATGCTCCCACCAAAAGACACAGACTGGCTGAATGGATACAAAAACAGGACCCATATATATGCTGTCTACAAAAGACCCACTTCAGATCTAGGGACACATACAGACTGAAAGTGAGGTAATGGAAAAAGATATTCCATGCAAATGGAAACCAAAAGAAATATGGAGTAGCAATTCTCATATCAGACAAAATAGCCTTTAAAACAAAGACTATTAGAAGAGACCAAGAAGGACACTACATAATGATCAACAGATCGATCCAAGAAGAAGATATAACAATTGTAAATATTTATGCACCCAACATAGGAGCACCTCAATACAAAAGGCAAATACTAAGAGCCATAAAAGGGGTAATCGACAGTAACACATTCATAGTAGGGGACTTTAACACCCCACTTTCACCCATGGACATATCATCCAAAATGAAAATAAAAAAGGAAACACAAGCTTTAAATGATACATTAAACGAGATGGACTTAATTGATATTTATAGGACATTCCATCCAAAAACAACAGAATGCACATTTTTCTCAAGTGCTAATGGAACGTTCTTCAGGATAGATCATATCTTGGGTCACAAATCAAGCCTTGATAAATTTAAGAAAATTGAAATTGTATCAAGTATCTTTTTCTGACCACAACGCTATGAGACTAGATATCAATTACAGGAAAAGATCTCTAAACAATACAAACACATGGAGGCTAAACAATACACTACTTAATAACGAAGTGATCACTGAAAAAATCAAATGGGAAATCAAAAAATACCTAGAAACAAATGACAATGGAGACACGATGACCCAAAGCCTAGGGGATGCAGCAGAAGCAGTTCTAAGAGGGAAGTTTATAGCAATACAATCCTACCTTAAGAAACAGGAAACTTCTCGAATAAACAACCTAACCTTGCACCTAAAGCAATTAGAGGAAGAAGAACAAAAAAAACCCAAAGTTAGCAGAAGGAAAGAAATCATAAACATCCGATCAGAAATAAATGAAATGGAAATGAAGGAAACGATAGCAGAGATCAATAAAACTAAAAGCTGGTTCTTTGAGAATATAAAATTCATAAACCATTAGCCAGACTCATCAAGAAAAAAAGGGAGAAGACGCAAATCAATAGAATTAGAAATGAAAAAGGAGAAGTAACAACTGACACTGCAAAAATACAAAAGACCATGAGAGATTACTACAAGCAACTCTATGCCAATAAAATGGACAACCTGGAAGAAATGGACAAATTCGTAGAAATGCAAAACGTGCCAAGACTGAATCAGGAAGAAATAGAAAATATGAACAGACCAATCACAAGCACTGAAATTGAAACTGTGATTAAAAATCTTCCAACAAACAAAAGCCCAGGACCAGATGGATTCACAGGCGACTTCTATCAATTATTTAGAGAAGAGCTAACACCAATCCTTCTCAAACTCTTCCAAAATATAGCAGAGAGAGGAACACTCCCAAATTCATTCTACGAGGCCATCATCACCCTGATACCAAAACCAGACAAAGATGTCAGAAAGAAAGAAAACTACAGGCCAATATTACTGATGAACATAGATGTAAAAATCCTAAACAAAATACTAGCAAAGAGAATCCAGCAGCACGTTAAAAAATCATACACCATGATCAAGTGGGGTTTATTCCAGGAATGCAAGGATTCTTCAGTATACGCAAATCAATCAACGTGATACACCATATTAACAAATTTAAGGAGAAAACCATACGATCATCTCAATAGATGCAGAGAAAGCTTTTGACAAAATTCAACACCCATTTATGATAAAAACCCTGCAGAAAGTAGGCATAGAGGGAACTTTCCTCAACATAATAAAGGCCATATATGACAAACCCACAGCAAACCTCATCCTCAATGGTGAAAAACTGAAACCATTTCCACTAAGAACAGGACCAAGACAAGGTTGCCCACTCTCACCACTCTTATTCAACATAGTTTTGGAAGTTTTAGCCACAGCAATCAGAGAAGAAAAGGAAATAAAATGATTCCAAATTGGAAAATAAGAAGTAAATCTGTCACTGTTTGCAGATGACATGATACTATACATAGAGAATCCTAAAGATGCTACCAGGAAGCTACTAGAGCTAATCAATGAATTTGGTAAAGTAGCGGGATACAAAATTAATGCACAGAAATCTTTGGCATTCCTATGCACGAATGATGAAAAATCTGAAAGTGAAATCAAGAGAACACTCCCATTTATCATTGCAACAAAAAGAATAAAGTATCTAGGAATAAACCTACCTAAGGAGACAAAAGACCTGTATGCAGAAAATTATAAGACACTGATGAAAGAAATTAAAGATGATACAAATGGATGGAGAGATATACCATGTTCTTGGATTGGAAGAATCAACATTGTGAAAATGACTCTACTACCCAAAGCAATCTACAGATTCAATGCAATCCCTATCAAACTACCACTGGCATTTTTCACAGAACTAGAACAAAAAATTTCACAATTTTGTATGGAAACACAAAAGACCCCGAATAGCCAAAGCAATCTTGAGAACGAAAAACGGAGCTGGAAGAATCAGGCTCCCTGACTTCAGGCTATACTACAGAGCTACAGTAATCAAGACAGTATGGTACTGGCACAAAAACAGAAAGATAGATCAATGGAACAGGATAGAAAGCCCAGAGATAAACCCACGCACATATGATCACCTTATCTTTGATAAAAGAGGCAGGAATGTACAGTGGAGAAAGGACAGCCTCTTCAATAAGTGGTGCTGGGAAACCTGGACAGGTACATGTAAAAGTATGAGGTTAGAGCACTCCCTAACACCATACGCAAAAATAAGCTCAAAATGGACTAAAGACCTAAATGTAAGGCCAGAAACTATCAAATTCTTAAGGAAAACATAGACAGAACACTCTATGACACAAATCACAGCAAAATCCGTTTTGACCTACCTCCTAGAGAAATGGATATAAAAACAAAAATAAACAAATGGAACCTATGAAACTTCTAAGGTTGTGCACAGCAAAGGAAACCATAAACAAGACCAAAAGACAACCCTCAGAATGGGAGAAAATATTTGTAAATGAAGCAACTGACAAAGGATTGATCTTCAAAATTTACAAGCAGCTCATGCAGCTCAATAACAAAAAAACAAACAACCCAATCCAAAAATGGGCAGAAGACCTAACTAGACATTTCTCCAAAGAAGATATACAGATTGCCAACAAACACACGAAAGAATGCTCAACATCATTCATCATTAGAGAAATGCAAATCAAAACTACAATGAGATATCATCTCACACCAGTCAGAATGGCCATCATCAAAAAATCTAGGAACAATAAATGCTGGAGAGGGTGTGGAGAAAAGGGAACACTCTTGCACTGCTGGTGGGAATGTGAATTGGTACAACCAGTATGGAGAACAGTATGGAGGTTCCTTAAAAAACTACAAATAGAGGGCTTCCCTGGTGGCACAGTGGTTGAGAGTCTGCCTGCGATGCAAGGGACACAGTGTCGTGCCCCAGTCCAGGAGGATCCCACATGCCACGGAGTGGCTGGGCCCGTGAGCCATGGCTGCTGATCCTGCATGTCCAGAGCCTGTGCTCCCCAACGGGAGAGGCCACAACAGTGAGAGGCCCGCGTACTGCAAAAAAACAAAAACAAAAAAACCCAAAAACTACAAATAGAACTACCATATGACCCAGCAATCCCACTACTGGGCATATACCGTGAGAAAACCATAATTCAAAAAGAGTCATGTACCGAAATATTCATTGCAACTCTATTTACAATAGCCAGGAGATGGAAGCAACCTAGGTGTCCATCATCAGATGAATGGATAAAGAAGATGGGGCACACATGTACAATGCAATGTTACTCAGCCATAAAAAGAGACGAAATTGAGTTATTTGTAGTGAGGTGGATGGACCTAGAGTCTGTCATACAGAGTGAAGTAAGTCAGAAAGAGAAAGACAAATACCATATGCTAACACATATATATGTTATCTAAGAAAAAAAATGTCATGAAGAACCTAGGTGTAAGACGGGAATAAAGACACAGACCTTGTAGAGAATGGACTTGAGGATATGGGGAGGCGGAAGGGTAAGCTGTGACAAAGTGAGAGAGTGGCATGGACATATATACACTACCAAACGTAAGATAGATAGCTAGTGGGAAGCAGCCGCATAGCACAGGGAGATCAGCTCGGTGCTTTGTGACCACCTAGAGGGGTGGGATAGGGAGGTTGGGATGGAGGGAGACGCAAGAGCGAAGAGATATGGGAACATATGTATATGTATAACTGATTCACTTTGTTATAAAGCAGAAACTAACACACCATTGTAAAGCAATTATACTCCAATAAAGATGTTAAAGAAATATCACAGTAAAAGTATTTGTTCATAGTTTTTTTATCCCCATTTCTGGTCATTTCCTCAATTCAGATTCCTAGAAATGAAGTTATTGGATCAAAGGAACAAGACATTTTAAAAGCTCTTCTTATATATTGTCAATTTGCTTTCCAGAAAAGTGATACGTATTTGCCCCACTCCATACTCTTGACAAGCCTTTGCTAATTTAACATTGTTTTAATCTTCATATTTTCATTACTAGTGAAATTAAAATGTTTTCAGTATTTAATAATTCATTGCATTACCAAGATTGTGCCCATGTAATTGCTGCTCATGTTAATCAAATGCCACCTATATGAAAATATTAAAGAAATGCGAATGGGAATTTGGGAAAGAAAATGAGGGTGCTGTGATCCTGGGAGTTGGAAGACACACTCTGATTTGCCCCAGGTAAACTTTTTCCACATTCTCTTTTCCGCCAACACCTTGGACTTTGTATCTGGCTGGTTAGCAAGTGAAATTTGTGTCAAGCACGAGGCAAAGCCAGACCTGACAGATTCTATTGGTAAAGATATAATAACAAATCCTTTTAGATTCAGACAGTTTACTAATCACAAAGACAGCGAAAGGAGGAAGGGCAGTCAAAGGCACGGGCTCCCATGGCCCTGGAGCAGGGCAGCACTAAAATAAAAAGGGCCAAATCATTGCAACACAGATAATCGGACATCCTATTGCTGAGCAGCCCGTTCTAGACTGCCATCGATTGTTTTCATCGCTTGCATCTGTGCCCTAAGGGAGCAAGGCAGAAAGCCTCTTACCCATCAGAACCCAGGAGAGGGTAAGAAACTCTGTTATCCCAAATGGAAGGATGTCCTTCTTTCTCATGGCTGAGTGATAGTCTATATATATACACACCACATCTTCTCTATCCAATCATTGATGGGCACTTAGGTTGTTTCCACAACTTGGTTGGACCTTGAGGCCATGATGCTAAGTGAGATGAGAAAGACAAATATTGTATGGTATCACCTATATGTGGAATCTAAAAAAGCTGAACTCATAAAAACAGAGAGTAAAATGGTAGTTACCAGGGGGTGAGGGTGGGAGATAGGAGACATGTTTTTTAAGGGTAAAAACTTGCAATGAGTAGTAACTAAGTCCTAGAGATCTAATGCACAGTATAGTGAATATACACAACAATATTGTATCATAATCATCATACTTGCTAAGAGACTAGAACTTAATTATTCCAACCACTAAAAAGAAATAAGTAATGTGATAGAAATGCTAATTATCACTACAATGGGAAGCGTATTATAAGGCATGTGTATCAAATTAGCATATTGATTTGATAAATTTACAGAATATTATATGTCAAATATATTTCCATAAAAAAAGAAGGAAACTATTGTATGACAGCTTCCTAGGCTGATATCTCCCAGGGAAGACAGGGAGGTGAGTGGGAAAATGGCTTCAAAGCAGCACTTCACAAGCCTCCCATGCTCTTCCATGTTCCAGAAGGATCAGAGGCATTCTGTCAAGACTTAGATCCAGCTGTGGTACAAGCTTTGACTCCCTAGCCTATGTGGACACACACAAGTTACCAGGGCACCATGGCGGAGCCACTCCTTTACAGTGTGCAGGTGAGGAGTCTTGGAATTCTGTCTAGACCTTTTTTCAACTTAACAGAGTTTTGAGAAAAGTTCATTAGTTTCAAACAGGCCACTGTCTTCAATACATACAAGAAAATCAATGAAAAACTTGCACCTATCATGATTATTTTATTGCCAGGGAGATCCTAACTGTTGTGGATCAGCAGCTGCTGAAACTGCTTAAAGCTATACCCTCCTCAGATCCTTCTGTGTCTTAAAAAAAATTTTTTTATTGTAGTATAGTTGATTTAAAATGTTGTGTTAGTTTCAGATGTACAGCAAAGTGATTCATTATACATATATATAAACATATATAATCTTCTTTTACATTCCCTTCCATTATAGGTTATTATAAGATATTGAGTAGAGTTCCCTGTGCTATACAGTAGGTCCTTGTTGGTTATCTATTTTATATATAGTAGTGTGGATATGTTAATCCCAATCTCCTAATTTATCCTTCCCTCCACTTTGGTAGCCATAAATTTGTATTCTATATCTGTGAGTCTGTTTCTGTTTTGTAAATAAGTTCATTTTGTATCATTTTTTTAGATTCAACATATAAGTCATATATGATATTTGTCTTTGCCTGGCTTACTTCACTTAGTATGATAATCTCTAGGTCCATCCGTGTTACTGCAAATAGCATTATTTCATTCTTTTTTATGTCTGAGTGATATTCCATTTCAGATTCTTTTCCCTTATACGTTATTACAAGATATTGAATATAGTTCCGTCTGCTATACAGTAGGTCCTTGTTGTTTATCTGTTTTATATATAGTAGTGTGTGTCTGTTACTCCCAAACTCCTAATTTATCTCTCGCCCCGCCCTCACTATCTCCTTTGGTAACCATAAGATTGTTTTCTATGTCTGCTTCTGTGTCTTTGAGCCATAATTGACCCAGAAATCAGGTGCATGGAGCCACACCAAGATTACTGCATCATATTCGTTGGTCTCACAAAGGCCTCTGATATTCTCAGTAACATTCCTGGGTCTTAGTGTGCATTGAGGATTTAGGACTTATCTTGAAGAGGGATGGCACATATAAAGTAGCATGGCTAATGTGCTAAATGAAACATTTACATTACAAACGGAGTGAAACAGGACTTCAGAAGTTGAAATAAAATCCTTATTCGGTGTTTTTGTTTGTGTGTTTGCTTTTTGGGTTTTTTGTTTGTTTGTTTGTCTGTTTTGTTTTGTTTGCAGCCCTGTTTCTTCTGAACTAAAAGCCAGTGTTAAAATATGTTTCTTGTCCTTTGGGACACTCTTTAAACCCAGCAGGCCAGTCTAAAAGATCCCGTGACTCCTCTGTTGATAACTGTGTTCCAAACTTCTCACACAGGAAGATATTGCATTCTGATCACAAGCCTAAACAAAACCAAATCATCATTCCACGTGATTGAAGAAAGGAAACCCACACATACAGCCTGTATTACTTTGCTAGGGCTGCTGTAACAAAATACCACAGACAGGGGGCTTAAACAACAGAAATTTATTGTCTCACAGTTCTAGAGGCTGGAAGACTCAGATCAAGGTGTCTGTAGGGTTGGTTCCTTGTAAGGGAAGGATCTCTGAGGCCTCTCTTCTTGGCTTGTAGGTGGCTGTCTTCTCCCTGTGTTTCTTCACGTGGTCATCCCTCTGTGCATGTCTATGTCCAAATTTCCCCTTCTTATTAGGACACAAGTCATATTGGATTAGGGCCCACCCTAACGACCTCACTTTAACTGGATTACCTCTATAAAGACCCTATCTTCAAATAAGATCACATTCTGAGGTATTGAGGGTTAGCACTTTAACATACGAGTTTTGAGGGAATACAGTTCAACACATAACATAGCCTAAGATTTTCTTGCTTGTTCTGACGCTCAGAGCTATTGCTCAGTTTGGCTAATTTGGCAGTACACTCTTAGACTAAGATTAGAAGAACGAATCATGAAGTAACATTTTTTACAACTCTGAAACCCAAAGAAGGGAACCAACAAGTCTTCAAACTCCAGACCAAAATTCTTGAGGGGAATGTTAATGCCAAAGTGCAAATCTTATGATTTAGCTGTAGATTACTGGAAAATAGTGGCAATCGTATTGCCTAGGAGTAGTGTAAGAAACATTAAACAGAACGTGGAAACAAGCAACATAATTGCATAGCCTTTTTTTAAAATATAAATTTGTTTTATGTTTGGCTGCGTTGGGTCTTTGTTGCTGCGTGCAGGCTTTCTCTAGTTGCAGCGAACGGGGACTACTCTTCGTTGCGGTGCACAGGTTTCTCACTGCGGTGGCTTCTGTTGTTGCGGAGCACCGGCTCTAGGCCCACGGGCTTCAGTAGTTGTGGCACGTGGGCTCAATAGCTGTGGCACACAGGCTCTAGAGCGCAGGCTCACTAGTTGTGGTGCACAGTTGCTCCGTGGCATGTGGGATCTTCCCGGACCAGGGCTCGAACCCCTGTCCCCTGCATTGGGAGGCGGATCCATTTGCTTTTGTAACATCTTTATTGGAGTATAATTGCTTTACAATGGTGTGTTAGTTTCTGCTTTATAACGAAGTGAATCAGTTATACATATACATATGTTCCCATATCTCTTCCCTCTTGCATCTCCCTCCCTCCCACCCTCCCTATCCCACCCCTCCAGGCAGTCACAAAGCACCGAGCTGATCTCCCTGTGCTATGCGGCTGCTTCCCACTAGCTATCTGTTTTACGTTTAGTAGTGTATATATGTCCATGCCACTCTCTCACTTTGACACAATTTACCCTTCCCCCTCCCCATATCCTCAAGTCCATTCTCTAGTATGTCTCTGTCTTTATTCCCGTCTTACCCCTAGGTTCTTCATGACGTTTTTTTTTTCTCTTTCTTAGATTCCATATATATGTGTTAGCATACGGTATTTGTCTTTCTCTTTCTGACTTACTTCACTCTGTATGACAGACTCTAGGTCCATCCACCTCATTACAAATAACTCAGTTTCGTTTCGTTTTATGGCTGTGTAATATTCCATTGTATATATGTCCCACATCTTCTTTATCCATTCATCCGATGATGGACATTTAGGTGGCTTCCATCTCCTGGCTATTGCAAATAGAGCTGCAATGAACATTTTGGTACATGACTCTTTTTGAATTACGGTTTTCTCAGGGTATATGCCCAGTAGTGGGATTGCTGGGTCATATGGTAGTTCTATTTGTAGTTTTTTAAGGAGCCTCCATACTGTTCTCCACAGTGGCTATATCAATTTACATTCCCACCAGCAGTGCAACAGTGTTCCCTTTTCTCCACACCCTCTCCAGCATTTATTGTTTCTAGATTTTTTGATGATGGCCATTCTGACTGGTGTGAGATGATATCTCATTGTAGTTTTGATTTGCATTTCTCTAATGATGAATGATGTTGGGCATTCTTTCGTGTGTTTGTTGGCAATCTGTATATCTTCTTTGGAGAAATGTCTAGTTAGGTCTTCTGCCCAATTTTGGATTGGGTTGTTTGTTTTTTTGTTATTGAGCTGCATGAGCTGCTTGTAAATTTTGGAGATCAATCCTTTGTCAGTTGCTTCATTTGCAAATATTTTCTCCCATTCTGAGGGTTGTCTTTTGGTCTTGTTTATGGTTTCCTTTGCTGTGCAAAAGCTTTGAAGTTTCATTAGGTCCCATTTGCTTATTTTTGTTTTTATTTCCATTTCTCTAGGAGGGGGGTCAAAACGGATCTTGCTGTGATTTATGTCATAGAGTGTTCTGCCTATGTTTTCCTCTAAGAGTTTGATAGTTTCTGGCCTTACATTTAGGTCTTTAGTCCATTTTGAGCTTATTTTTGTGTATGGTGTTAAGGAGTGTTCTAATCTCATACTTTTACATGTACCTGTCCAGGTTTCCCAGCACCACTTATTGAAGAGGCTGTCTTTTCTCCACTGTATATTCTTGCCTCCTTTATCAAAAATAAGGTGACCATATGTGCGTGGGTTTATCTCTGGGCTTGCTATCCTGTTCCATTGATCTATCTTTCTGTTTTTGTGCCAGTACCATACTGTCTTGATTACTGTAGCTTTGTAGTATAGTCTGAAGTCAGGGAGCCTGATTCCTCCAGCTCCATTTTTTGTTCTCAAGATTGCTTTGGCTATTCGGGGTCTTTGTTTTTCCATGCAAATTGTGAAATTTTTTGTTCTAGTTCTGTGAAAAATGCCAGTGGTAGTTTGATAAGGATTGCATTGAATCTGTAGATTGCTTTGGGTAGTAGAGTCATTTTCACAATGTTGATTCTTCCAGTCCAAGAACATGGTATATCTCTCCATCTATTTGTATCATCTTTAATTTCTTTCATCAGTGTCTTATAATTTTCTGCATACAGGTCTTTTGTCTCCTTAGGTAGGTTTATTCCTAGATATTTTATTCTTTTTGTTGAAATGATAAATAGGAGTGTTTTCTTAATTTCACTTTCAGATTTTTCATCATTAGTGTATAGGAATGCCAAAGATTTCTGTGATTAATTTTGTATCCCACTATGTTACCAAAATCATTGATTAGCTCTAGTAGTTTTCTGATAGCATCTTTGGGATTCTCTGTGTATTGGCAGGCGGATTCTTAACCACTGCACCACTAGGGAAGCCCCTGCATGGCCTTTTAATGCTGTTCTATAACACTGTCTAACAAGCCTGACTAAGGTTCAGCTGACTCTCTAAGGGAATGTTACTTGCTTGACATACAATTTATTATTGATTAGTACTCAGATATTTTATAAGTCTGTGAAGTTAGAGATTAACTTGTAGAAAACTGGTCCAGTGTAGAAAACTGGTCCAGTGTGATGATTTTCTTTTCTGCTCATTAGAAAAGGTCTCAAAGCTTATGGTTTTATTGCCCCTTAGGACATTAACCAGTTTTGTATCCACGGTAGCAATCTTATTTCAACATTCCTTTTTCTTCACTAACTATATAAAGCCCCACTTCTCATATCCTCTTTGAATCAACTTGTTGACATTTTGGCTTCCTCACTAATGAGTTAAATCAATAATTTGATACTGGCTCATTGTCAGTTTGTCTAGGAATGATGTTTTTAATATTTTGAAAATTATACCTTGGTAGTACCCTTTTCAAGCAAAGGTTATCAACTAGGAGGCAGTAGGGTAAGTAACTACAAAATAGAATGTTGTCATTGTTAAAATTAAAAGTTGGACAAGAGATGTAGGAACTGAGTTTATTTCTTCCAGCAGGGAAGCATGATATGACAGGTTTGATAAGAAGTTACACTGTCTCAACAGGAAGTGTAAGTATCAGTTTTCTAAACAGTTTGAGAAAAAGAAAAATTCGCAATCATACTAATTTAAAATTAAAATACAGGCCAACGTATATATTTCAAGGTTCTAACTTATCTTTCTCTTAGGAAAGTTTTAAAAAAGAGTTTGACCAAATTTGCACTTCTGGTCATCTGAATGTCTGGTTACCTAGTTGTCTCTGTGGATTGTTAACCAGTCAGTAAATCTGCATTAGAAATTTTGTTCTTTGCATATCTATCTCCATTAGCTCATTTTTCGTTGGTTTTCATCAGCCTGCACCTATGGGTTTCTCCGTTCCCGTTGAGGTTATTCATTATGCAACATTGCCAGGAAAATATGGTTTTCCTAGTCCTTTGTCTGTATCATGTGCCATCATGTATACATTCTGAAGCCAATTAGTATATGAAAAATATGTAGTATGTGTGAATTTAGATCCTGACTCCCCAAGAAGTAATATCCCTAAAACTTTTGGACAAATGGCTTATAGTACAGCAAATGGAATGGAAACTTTTGGGCCCTCCATTTGCATGGGTCCTGTACGTACCCCAGGAGGGGCCCTAGCAATTTTGTATTCATAATTTGTATTATTTTTCTTAGAAAGGACCCAACCTAAATTGTATAAATTGCAAACCCTACAAATCCTGGATTTCTCTCTTAGAGTGAACTGTTGCTGATTAGATGCTATTCTTAGCACCACAAGAATCAGTGAATGAATGAAAGAAGTGCTAAAGAGATGTTTTCCTCCCTAATTCGTGCAGCTGGGTGTTTGTGGTGAGGAGGTGAGGTGGTGGGAATTGTACAAAACCCAGCAAAGAAGCTCTCACGGAAGATTTTATCTAGCATGAGCCCTGACTTTTCTTACTTTTGTCAGGAACCGGGGGAGAGGGGAAGGGTGAGTAGGAAAGAAATCCTACTCATAGAGGTCTCAGGGACTTTCAGGTCTGCTTAGGTGTTGGCCATCTATATGATATTAACCACTTACTCATGTAAGATGTAGGAAATGTTATTAAATATCCTTTTATTAAAACTTCTGTCTTGTGGCATCAGTTTTCTTGCCCAAATCTTTCTTATTGACTATTTTGGAATTGTATACTATACAACTGTTGATGAGTAGCAATTTTGTGAGTTGGAATCTTCTCGATGTCAGATTGAGAGCTTATTTTTTTTAATCTACATGCATAGAGGAAACTAGGAAATAAAATCTCTAACCTAGCTTGGGTGAAATGGGAAGTAGCTCTTTTATTTATAAAACCCCAAAGGTAAAAACAAATTTTATGAACTAGCACACTCTGATTAACTCTGAGGTTTTAGTTTTATCACAGTTTGTCCCTTCCCTGAAAAGTATTGAAATGAGTGTTTGGACAATTGAAATTCCACTAGAAAAAGATTTTTTTTAGTCCGGAAACTATTTTTTAAAGTAGTTTCCATTGGAACTGCTTTGCTGTAAAAGTTACTGGAATAATTTTTATTTTATGCTGCTAAAATCATTCACTTCTGAGACTCCGTTCTTGACTTTTCCACCCTCCCCATCCCTATTTGAGTTAAATGTCTGTTTCCTCTGTTGTTCCTTTTCTGTACTAAATTCCAAATATTTTTTGCTTGGCTTACATTAAGAATTTTACCAACAACAGTGAACAAGATACCCTATGCTAAGAGCAGTCAGAAAAATATACAGTCTTTATAACCTGATTACACACAATTTTTATGCTTTTAAAAATCATTAGAACTGGTTGATAAGAGGGTGAAAGAAAATCAGTAAGAACTACCTAAAAGTTAAAGTATGAGAAGAGATGTTGGTTCAAAAATCTATTAAAAGAAAAAATTTATCTGCTTGTACAATTTTTTTCAACCTCCCAATTCTCTTCTTCGGTACATATGTAATACTATTGACAGAAACGACTCCCGCTATGGTAGCCAGCCTTTGAGATGACACCTCAAAGATCTATGCCTTCCAGTATTCATGCATTTGTTTAGTTCCCTTCCTGAGGGAGTCAGGGCCAGCCCTGTGTGATCAACAGAATCCAGTGGAAGTGATGTGTGATTTCTGAAGTTACATCATAAGAGGCCTTGCAGCTTCTGCCTTGGTCTCATGGAACATTTATTCTTGGAGCCTTCAGTATGGTGTATGAAATATGACTAACTTAAGGCTACCTTGCTAGGGAGATCACATGGAGAAGCTCTGAGATTTCATGTAGAATGATTCAGCCATTTGAGTCATCCTGGCTGAGGCTTTGGATGCCGCATGAAACCAGAGTTGAGCTGTGCCCACTGAGCCCTGCTTAAATGGCAGATTCATGAGGAAAATAAATAATCGTTGTTTTAAGCCATTAAGTTTGTTATGCTGCAATGGATCATGGAAACACTCCTCTCCTCCCTTCTCCTTCACTTGCAAAGTGTTTCCCTAGGTGAGTGCAGAGTGAGCAAGCCTGTGTCAGGTCAACTCAAGAAAAGGGACTTTTCCAGCTGCTGTTGCTGGGGTACTTGGCTTATTCATGCTGTGAAGATATATGTTGTCAGGACTGTCTTCTGAGAGGTAACAATGTCACTTCCGTGGTCAAGAAAAACAGGGGACCCAGACCATGTCTGGAGCCTGTGGCCAGGTGCAAACCCACAACCCAACTTTTTAATACAGATTAATATCTATCTGTTTGGTTGATCATGAAGGGCAGCTTTCTATAGAAAAGAAGTCACAAGCGTATAAGTAGGAGGAGGAATATAAGCAGAAGGAGCGACCAATTTCTGTCTGGACTCTGCAGAGTTAGGGCTGCCAGCACATGTGCCCTTTCCAGGACCTGCTTCCCACTTGTATTTGCAATATAGAACTCATCCTTGTGGTTGCAGCAATTAGACCAGGGGTGCACAGTTGACCGGTGGGTAACCATTCTATTGATTGGCCAGCAGTTTATCTGGTTATCTCCCTTGAGAATCTGAACTAAGATATAAAGAAATTGTAGTATGAACTTGCACAGAAAGGCCATGAGGAATCAGGGTGGGATGACTGTTCTCAGCTATGCGTATGCTTTTGGTCAGGGGTGATGGTGAGATGGGATTTAACAGAAAGGGGATTTTATCGTTACTTTTGTTTAAGGGTCCCTGAAAAGATCACTGTTGGATATAGATTTTGTTTTAGGTTTAAGCCTCTCATTAATGAATACTTCAAAACTATGAGAGTTTTAGGGATTGTTTCTCTAAAATTAGTTTTGTTGTTTGTTCATTAAGAGGAACAACATCACTGTGGGACAGAGCTCCATAGGCATCAGAAGGCCTAAGCAGGTACTTCTTTACTTCTTTCTTTCAGATGAATCAGAAAGGAACAAATTTAGGAGGAGGGAGCACTGGACAGCACAGGCTCTGGATTTTTATAGAACCTGTCTAACCACTCTCATTGTGACCACAGGTTAGTCCCTTCACCGCTGTGGACCTCTGTTTCCTCCACTGTACTATGCAGCAACGGATCGAAATTTTAACCTTCTATGAATATAAAACATCTAAGGGTCTCATCCAAAACATCCTCACACAGACTTTTTTTTTTACATCTTTATTGGAGTATAATTGCTTTACAATGGTGTGTTAGTTTCTGCTTTATAAGAAAGTGAATCAGTTATACATATACATATGTTCCCATATCTCTTCCCTCTTGCGTCTCCCTCCCTCCCACCCTCCCTATCCCCCCCTCTCCAGGCGGTCACAAAGCACTGAGCTGATCTCCCTGTGCTATGAGGCTGCTTCCCACTAGCTATCTACCTTACGTTTGGTAGTGTATATATGTCCATGCGTCTCTCTCGCTTTGTCACAGCTTACCCTTCCCCCTCCCCATATCCTCAAGTCCATTCTCTAGTAGGTCTGTGTCTTTATTCCTGTCTTCCCCTAGGTTCTTCATGACATTTTTTTTCTTAAATTCCATATATATGTGTTAGCATACGGTGTTTGTCTTTCTTTTTCTGACTTACTTCACTCCATGACAGACTCTAGGTCCATCCACCTCATTACAAATAGCTCAATTTCATTTCTTTTTATGGCTGAGTAATATTCCATTGTATATATGTGCCACATCTTCTTTATCCATTCATCCGATGATGGACACTTAGGTTGTTTCCATCTCCGGGCTATTGTAAATAGAGCTGCAGTGAACATTTTGGTACATGACTCTTTTTGAATTATGGTTTTCTCAGGGTATATGCCCAGTAGTGGGATTGCTGGGTCATATAGTAGTTCTATTTGTAGTTTTTTAAGGAACCTCCATACTGTTCTCCATAGGCTCACATAAACTTTTCATCTCACTCTGAGGAAGAAAAAGTGTGCACTGGGTGAAGACTCTGTTGCCTAAGATCTGGAACTTAAATTTACAGTAATTTCTAATACTTGAGCACATGCACTTTTCTTCCTGATTGTGCAATAAAAGGCAGGAAGTGAAAAAGGGAACATTCTTAATGCTCAAGTTAACTCAGAGGCTCATTTAGGACATACACTAGATGTGAATAAGTGTGGGAAAGCAGAAAGATAACCAAATTTGAGCCTAAACTAATCTGCATTTGATGTCTGACCAAATGCCAAAATACTGTGCTCAGAGAATTAAACCAACAACTTACCTTTTCTATTACACAAGCAATACATGTGTATTGCAGTAACATTCAACCCAAGTATAGCAAATGCTAATATTTTAAAAAATATCTTCAGACAAACCCTATACCATTTGCTGAGAACAGATCTGATAGTTTATATGGCAACGCTTGTGTCCTCCACCAGGCTATAAACTCCATGAGGAGAACCCCTTTACCATTACTCTTTCCCCCACCCCACCACCTCTGCCCCACTTTAGTCACTTTCTTTGGGAAAGAATAGAGAAAGGTTGTAAATGTTTCCTTCACTAGTGTGCAAGCATTCATTCGACAAACGTTTTATTGAGCAACTAGTGTGAAGTTGAGCAAGGCTTGGGGGATTAAATAAAAGAAAAAGACAGGGCTTTTGGTCTCAAGAAATTCACAGTTCCAATAAGGAGACGATACAAAAACAATTATTTTTCTAAGTTCTTGTTCAATTTTAGAGTCATTCGTGGAAATTCTAAGAAAGCACATAAGAGAGGGCAAGGAGGGTCGGGAAGGTCTTTGGGGAAATTTCCCGAGGAGGTAACACTGGCCAGACGTGGGGTCGGGGAATGGGTGACGAAGAGTGAGGCATGCGAATTTCATGGCCCTTCCTGCGTCAGCAGGAATTCCTGTTCCCTCCCAATTGCACCACAAAACTTAAGTCTAATGTTCAACTACGGAGCTTGGAAACTGAGAACCTAGGGCAAAACGACCTGTCTGCCGAGGTTGCACTCCCTGCAGCGGGACAGCCCCGCTGAGTCCTAGGAGGGGCGGGGCAGGGTTGGGGGTGGTGGTGGCGGTGAGTGCATCTGGGCCGACCGGGCCCGCCCCTGGGGGCTGGCGCAGGAGCCGGGCGTGGATTGGCTGTTTGCGTAAGTCGGCCTCTCTTCATAGGCCGCGCAGGGCTGCTCGCGGGACTTGGATTGGCTCCCAGGGCGCTGAGCGGTCATTGGCTGCGGTGGGTCGTCAAGGCGACTGAGAGGAAAAAGAGAAGGGGTTTTGGGCCTGGCCGGCGAACCGAGGCTGCGGGCGGTTTGCCGGTTCCGCGGGGCGGTGTCCGGAGTGCTGCGGCACCCGGGACCCCGGGGTTCACGCCACAACTCCAGGAGGTGCCTGAGCCAGCGCGCCGGCGAGGAGTAGTGGCTAGTGGGACCCCGCGGGCCGGGACCATGGGCTGCTTCTTCTCCAAGACGCGGAAGGCTGAGAAGGAGTCGCAGCCGGAGGGCGAGGAGGAGCGGCCGAAGCAGTACAGCTGGGACCAGCGCGAGAAGGTAACCAACGTCACGTAGTGGCTGGTCTCAGCCTTCCCGAGCCCGCTCGGCAAGGGTCCCCAGCGGCCGGGCAGCGCTGAGGGGGCGGACCCAGCAGCTAACGCTCTTGCGCGCTCGCTCTCTCCCGCGAGTAGTTGAAGTCGGAGTGAATGACTTTTGGGGGAGCAGTGAAATTCAGCGTCAGAGAGGGCTCCACGGAGGGCGGTGCGGCGCTGGAAGGGGCCCTAGAGCTCATTGTCCAGGCAGATGGACACTTCGGGCTTTCCCTTCTCTGTGCACCCTGCCCTCCGGTCCAAGGATGGACTCCAGGGAAGGAAGGAGAACCCGGAATGCCCCAAATCTCACATCTCGTTTCACTCGCAGCTCCGAGCGGGGTTTTGTCCAGTCCTCGAGTTACACATGGAACTGATCTCATCTCTTTCGCGGCTTGTGTTCTTTCTGTGGTTGTTTTCTCTTTTGTCTGCCCTAGCCAGTAAATCTCTTTGGTGCCTCCTGATATATTCCACTGCTGAATTTTCTCAATGACGAAGTGGACCGTTTGACCTACAGCTTTGTATGACCTCCTCTTCCACTTACCCGAAAGGAATAATGAAAATGGAATCAGCCTTGGAATGTGTGTTAAGACCGTAAGATGAAAATAACCAGCATAAGCCAGGCAATATTTTACTGTTGCTTTCATGAATGAAAATGCCCTTCGTTTTACTTTTCTATATAGCCAGAAACGAAAAAGCTTTGAACACGTCCACTAGTCTTACACAAAGCGCACTTAGTCATAAATTTCATAATGCTTCCTCTTTCTACATAGTTCTCCATTTGTGTTTAGTAAAATACTTTGATCCATCAATTATTTTTCTCATCCAAAAGAAAATAAAGACTTTTAAATGAGTGTTATGAACAGTTAACTCCTTGCTTAATAAACATATCTGTATCCATGACTACTTTATAGTAAATGTCTTACTAATGTTTTGATTTCATAGACCATCCTACATGATTTCCAGTCCCCAGCAGAATGTATTCACATAAACTTGGTTCTCCAAGTGTCAGATTTTAAAAATTGGACGCTTTTTACAGACTCCTCAGCCCCATCTTTCTGCCCCTGTTTCACAGGGTTGCATGATCTGTTTATTAATTCTCTTTTATCCATACATTTTATAATGTAACAGTGGAAAATACTATATTTTCTGTCTGAAAACAACCCCTTTAAAAATTCTCCTGGACTATTAGAGAAAGAATTACCAGCTTACATTTTGAGACAGTGGAGATACCACATTTCCCAACATTGCTTTTTCTTTTGGGAATTTTTTCTTTTTCTTCTGGAATTACTAAGAATTCACTCTAGGGTACCTCTAATTTATGATAGCCTGCTAAATTTTATGTGATTTTAAAGATTTTTTTCTAGCTCCTTACCTCTCATGAGGTCAGTATGGGTAGTGTGCAAATGTTCTGTATTAGTCCAGTGATACTTTTACTGAGTTTAGCATGGTCTTGCTTGCTCCTAGAAGATTTTAATTGTACCTTAAAAAGAATGGGATGCAAATGCAGCCCAGAGAACATAAATGAGATACGTTGGATGTATATTAACAGAATGGTTTGTATTAAAAGTTTAGGTCTCTAATGTGATCATGGACTATAACATAAACAATTTTAAAGTTATATCAGACAATTACCATTCAACTTGTAAGACTTAGCTGTAAAAAAGAAAGTACAAAAAGAAAAAGAAAAGTGAATTGCCTGAAAAGTTTCCTTGCAACTTGGAAAAGTGGTGTTTAGATTTTTCCTTAGGTTGTGTCATCAGAGTATCTTTATTGAGAGGCACCCTCTGGGTTTTGGGTTTTGACTTGTGTAATTGGGTCAGTCTTAGGGGACTGAAGCTAGAAGAAATTGTCTCAATTAGAAAGAATGTTTGGGGACTCAGTGTTGTCATGACAACTGGTATACTGTAATCAACAGTGTAAGAAGCTCATTTTCTATTGCTGACTTGGAAAAAAAAGCTTATTGTACAATTACTACATTGCCATGATGAGAAATATTTTTGGATTGTAAGATCTGTGTTTAAATCATTTGGAAGGAAATGCTTTTATCCTTGTTATCTGTATGCTGCCTCCCATAACTAAGCAAATTATTCAATATATATGTTCTCAAACACCAAGGAAAACTCAAAATTATAAGAATTATTTTCCCTGCCCTTGAAGAGCTGACTGGCTTTTTTGAGTTAAAACAGGAAATATTTAAGTATCACGGGAAGATGAGTAGTATAGAAAAGTAGCTTTCATCTTCTAGTTATTCATACCAATACTCTTTCTAGACAATAGAAATGATGGCATAGGTATGAAAATTGTGATTTTGAGTATGGACAACACATCTGTGTCCATTCAGGTTCCTCAGTTATAAAATCAAACCTGGTAAAAATTTCTCTACTGTTTAATAAGGTAAAGGCCTGTCCTGAGGGTTAGACAGTACTGGTCACCTCTGAGGATAGAACTTGGGCCAGAGATTGGGCAGGACAGAACCAGTCTTAGTATAAGGCAGATCATAATTCCCAGAGTTGTTCTTCAGTGGAAAGGGTGGCTTTGTGAAGAACTGATCTCCATGTTGGTCAAAACATTCAGGCAGAGGTAGGATGGAGACCTACTAGGAAGAAGTGTCTGCATTGAGTAGGGGGCTAGATGCTGTTTTTAGCCTTTTAAGTACGTGAGGTATTCTAGTTATCCATTGTTGCATACCAAACCACCCCAAAACTTAATGGCATAGAATAATGGCAAGTACTTATTTTGCTCACAACTCTGCAATTTGTGTAGGGCTTAGCTAGGTTGGCTCTTTGCTTTATCTGGCATCAGCTGCAGCAGCTTGACTGGGGGTTGGAGGATCTGCTTTCAATATGACTTAATCACAGAGCTGGCTGGCAAGTTGATGCTGGCTTTTGGCTGGAAGCTCAGCTGGGGCTAAGGGCCAGAGGCCTCTTCCTGTAGCCTGGGCTTCCCCACAGCGTGATGGCTGGGTTCCCAGGGCAAGTGTCCTAAGAGAGACTGGCAGAAGCTGCATGGCTTTTTCTAACTAGCCTCTTAAGTGATGTAGCATTACTTCTGCTATATTTTGTTGGTTGAGGCAATCACAGATATCCACCTGCGTCCAAGGGGAGGGGACCTCTTGATGGGAGAAGTGTCAAACTTGTCGACATGTTTTAAATCCTTTACATAAAGTTGTTGCTGCTTAAAGGAAGTAACTAGTTCTTTGTTTATTCATTTTAAAATAGCTTTATTGAGATAAATTCATATGCCATACAGTTTACTAATTTAAAGTGTACAATTCAATAGTTTCAGCAAGTCCACAGGGTTATGTTACTATCACTATGATCTAATTTTAGAACTTTTTTATCCCTCACAAAAGAAACCCAGATGCATAAGTAGTTACTCCTCACTCCTCCTAGCCCCTAGAAACTACAGTTTTACTTTCTATCTCTATAGATTTGCTTATTTAGGACATTTATCAGTGGAATCATACAATATGTGGTCTTTTGTTACTTTCACTTAGTGTGTTTTTGAGATTCATTCATATTATAGCATATATCAGTAGTTTATTCCTTTTTATTGCTGAATGATATTAACAGAGTAGATATTTTATTTCATTTTATTTATAAATAAATTTTATTTTACTGTCCGTTTTGTTTATCCATTCATTAGTTGATGGACATTTGGCTTGTTTCCACTTTTTGGCCATTACAAATAATGCTGCTATGAATATTTGTGTACAAGCTTTTGTGTAGACATATGTTTTAATTTCTCTTCGATATATACTTAGGAGTGGAATTCCTGGGTCGTATAGTAACTCTGTGGTTAACTTTGTGAGAATCTGCCTAACTGTTTTTCAAAGTGTCTGCACCATTTACATTTTCACCAGCAGTGTATGGGGGTTCCAATTTCTTCACTCATATAAAGTGGGAAAAGGGGAAAAGTGCATGGAGTGGAAAGTGTATGGGACTGGGGTTTTAATTTGCATTCTGCCCTGTACTATATCTCACTGGTCAAGTCATTTAGCTTTTCCAGCCCTCAATTTCCTAAGATCCCTTCCAGTTCTTTAATTCTTTGAGCATCTTAAGAGAAGAGGTAAGCATCAGTAGAAGCATTCAGGCACATCTGAATGAACAGAGAGAATGGGATAGGATGTAAAATTAGATTAAAAATCAATTAGATGATATGAATTCTATTTTGTGGTTATATATTTAGCAACATGGTGTGTTATATAAATATAATACTTCACCTTCTCTTGTCATCAATGTATATAAGATCAAGGTACTGGTATTTGTTATTTTCACTCATGAAATTACCTTTCAGCTACATAGCTATGTTGCCTTGAAACTGACTTAACAATGTTTAAGTTTTAAATAATTGGTTATTTTAATTGAAGTGTAATTTACATAATGTAAAATTTACCCTTTTGAAGTGTACAGTTCTATGAGTTTTGACAGACAAATACAGTCATGTAACTATCACCATAATCAAGATATAGAACAGTACCATCATCCCCCACAAATTTCCTCATGCTCCTTTGTAGTCAACTCTGCCTCCACCCTCTGATCTGTTTTTTATCCCTATAGTTTTATCTTTTTGAGAATGTCCTATAAATGGAATCATGTAGTAGGTAACCTTTTGAGTCTGGCTTCTTTCACTTAGCATGACACATTTAAGATTCATCCATGTTGTTGCATGTATCAGGAGTTCCTTTTTATTGCTGAGTAGTAGTCCATTTTATGGATTTACCACATTTGTTTATCCATTCACCAGTTGAAGGACATTTAGGTTGTTTACAAATTCTGGTAATTATGAATAAAACTACCATAAACATTTGCATACAGGTTTTTGAATAAACATAAGCTTTCATTTCACTTGAGTGAATACCTAGGAGTAGGATTTCTGAGTCATATGGAAATTGTATATTAAACTTTATAAGAAAGTGCCAAACCCTTTTCCAAAGCAGCTGTGCTATTTTGCATTCCCGCCAGTAATGTATGAGAAATCCAGTTTCTCTGCATCCTCACCAGCACTTGGTATGGTCAGTTTTTAAAAAATTTTTAGCCATTCTAATAGGAGTGTAGTGGTATTTCATTGTGGCTTAATTTGCATTTCCCTAATGACTAATTATTTGTGGAGCATTTTTCCATGTACTTATTTGCCATCTGTATATTTTCTTTGGTGAAGTGTTTATTAAAACCTTTTGCTCATTTTTTTTTTACTGGGTTATTTGTTTTCTTATTATTGAGTTTTGAGAGTTTTTTATATATCCTGAATACAAGTCCCTTGTCATGTGTGTCTTGCAAATATTTTTTTCCCAAATAATGACTTGTCTTCTCTTAATAGTGTCTTTTTTTTTTTAAAAAGATTCACATTTTGTTTATTGTTTTTTTGCTACACAGCGTGCAGGATCTTAGCTCCCCAACCAGGGATCGAACCCACACCCCCTGCAGTGGAAACTCGGAGTCTTAACCACTGGACCGCCAGGGAAGTCCCTTAATAGTGTCTTTTGAAGAACAAAAGTTTTCAAAATTTAGATAAAAGTCCAATTTTCAATTTTTTCTTTTATGGATCATGTTTTTGGCTTCACATCTAGGAAATCTTTGCCTAACCAAGATTACAAACGTTTTCTCCTCTGTTTTCTTCTAGAAGTTTTAGACTTTTTGGTTTTATGTTTAGGTTCTATGATCCATTTTGAGTTAATTGTTAAATATGATACAAGGTATGGGAGATTCTTTATTTTATTTTTTACATATAGATGTCTAATTGTTCCAGCACCATTTGTTGAAAAGATTATCCTTTCTCTATTGAACTGCCTTTGCACCTTTGTCAATATATACATAAGTCTGTTTTTGAATTCTATTCCATTGATTTATTCACCTAGTAAACATTGGCTTCTGTTTGAATATGGTTGAATACGAAGAAGCAGCCAAGAGAATATACTTAGGAGCCAGACTGCCTAGGTCTGAGACTCAGCTCAAGCATTTACTATGTGACCTTGGGTAAGTTATTTACCCTCTGGGTGCCTCAATTTTCTCATCTGTAAAATAGAGATAATTATAGTATACAACCTTCATAGGGGTTTTTATGAGGATTGAGTGAAAGATTATAAAGCACTTAGAATGGTGCCTGGTGCCTGTATAGTGCTCCTTATACTCCTGAGTCTTATTTTGAACTTCTACCCAGACCAGATTTCCATTAAAACTAACAAATGCCATTATTTCATCTTAGGTTATCACTATGGAAGTTTAACTGTGGAGGTGAATTTTAATGAAAAATGTGCATAACTGCTCAGTGAAAGAATAAGATGTTCACTTTTATTTTCTGTTAGGAAAATAATACTTACCTTAGTTTATTAGCTATATCAGGTGAATTCCAACTCCTGAAATGTTTCTTTGATTTTTGAGAGTATATCCACTACCTTTCAAGGATTGTAGTTAGAAATATGACCTAAACTAAGCTCACTTCATAAGTGATTCTTGTGAAAAAGTAGTTTAAAAACTTCACCTTTCGTGTTTGTGATTTTGGGCACTTTGAGAACTAGTAACTTTTACAAAATTATTATGGTACTAAGCTTCAAGTTTTTTATTGTCACTTTTTGTTTTGAAGAGCTTTCAGGAATTGTTGAGAAAGTAAGTACAGCAATGTAAATCCTAAGTTTCTCCTTTGTAGATCATAATGATAGTCCAAATAATTTTATACTATAGAACTCTTTAGTTATAGGATTAATTTCACCCAGTGAACTACGAGAACTGAGGTGTCTAGATAAAATATGTAGAGTAGTAAATCACATTTAATTCCTCAGCATTGGCAGCAGTTATGGACTGAATGTTTGTGGTTCCCCACCACACCCCACCCTGCAATCACCTCCAAATTCATATGTTGAAACCCTAACTCCCAGTGTGGTTCTGTTTGGAGATGGGGCCTGTAAGGAAGTAATTAAGATTAAATGAGGTCATGACAATGGGGCCTTGATCTGATAGGATTAGTGTCCTTATATGAAGAGGCATCAGAAAGCTTGCCATGCATCCACCCAGGAAAGACCATGTGAGGATAATTCAAGAAGGCAACCATCTGCAGGACAAGAAGAGAGGTATCACCAGAAGCCAACCACAATGGCACCTTGATTTTGTACTTCCCAGCCTCTAGAACTGTGAGAAATAAGTTTCTGTTGTTTAAGCTACCCAGTCTGTATTATTTTGTTATGGCAGCCAGTCTTGGTCTGTTCAGCCCATTGTAACAAGATACCATAGACTGGGTGGCTTAAACAACAGAAATTTATTTCTCACAGTTCTGGAGGCTGGGAAGTCCAAGATCAAGGTACCCACAGATCCAGTGTCTGGTGTCAGAGATAAATACAGCTGGACATTGGTTAAAGCAGTGAAAACAGATTTTTGTTCAGTAATTACTGACGGGGGAAGGAGCTGAGCTCCATTCTGATTTGTGCAGAGGTGACTTAAGCCATTTAAGGAAGAATGAGGGAGCGGGGAGAGCAGGGACTCAGTAGAGTCAGAGAAGTGAAAAATTACAAAGTTGGTCTGTGTAAATAAGATTAGGTCAGTAGTGTTAGCTGGCAATTTTATTTATTTATTTATTTATTGCGGTATGCGGGCCTCTCACTGTTGTGGCCTCTCCCATTGCGGAGCACAGGCTCCAGACGCGCAGGCTCAGCGGCCATGTCTCACGGGCCCAGCCGCTCCGCGGCATGTGGGATCCTCCCGGACCGGGGCACGAACCTGTGTCCCCTGCATCGGCAGGCGGACTCTCAACCACTGCGCCACCAGGGAAGGCCCTAGCTGGCAATTCTAGAAGTTAGGATCTTATCCTCCCACAGAGACTGGTAAACAGAGGCCCTATCCTTCCTAATAATTACATTTCATAGGAATGGATCTCAGGTCCTTGAGAAGGACACTTCTCATTAGTAAGAGATACAGTCACAATTGTAAGCCCTTTTTAGTAAATGCTTTAAGACAGGGAGGTCAGTGGCCTATCATCAGATGTTGGCTAGAACAAATAGTAAAATTTCCTGCAGAGTTGAGCTTCCTCAGGCAGGCATTTTAATGGGGACCTGGGGTCATTCTAGGGACAAAGCCTTGTGCTAGTAGAAGCCATGCTAGAGTTTGGTCAAGTCTGTTAGTGCAGGGATTTGGACGGACTTGCAGTGTGCCAAGAGTTCTGCAGTTCTTACTGGTGAAAGCCTGCTTCCTACTTGTAGTCAGCCGCCTTCTTGCCATGTGCTCATGTGGCCTTTCCTTGGTGCCTGCCTGCATGGAGAGAGAGAGAGATCTCTTCTTATAAGGACACTAATCCCATCGTGAGGGCCCCTCCCTCATGACCTCATCTAAATCTAATTACCTCCAAAAGTCCCCACCTCCAAATGCCATCACATTGGGGGATTAGAGCTTCAACATATGAATTTTGAGAGGACACAAACATTCAGTCCATAACACAGCCCAAGCAGACTAAGACAGCAGCTCAGTAATTTTAAAGTTAAGAATAGATTTTCTTTCTGCATTTGCAACAGGTCTCAACTACAAGTACTAATATAGTACTAATTATAATATATTATAATTAATATAGTTGAAATTTCTGTTTAATACTGTACACTTATAATATATATCATTTCCCATGCCAAAAAAATTAGCTGAATTCCTTTAAGTAAGAAGTATTAACTTTTATTTTTTATCTTTATCTGAACAGTGGTTTGTTTCCTATTTAATTCAGAGATAAATATGCTTGCAAACTTTTGAACTTGCTGTCTGTGTCTTAGGCAAAGATAATTTGGCCAGAATCTTGAAGCCCAAATCAATTCTCCAGGAAAATACCCACAAAATTTTATGTAAAATTTTTAAGGAGTTTCTGGTACAGTGAGAGAAACCATAAACTGAAGCTTGAAGATTCCCCTTGCTCATTGAGTTTGAGGCCTTGGTAGAGACAGGCCAACTCCTGGACTCCTTTTCCAAAAAACCTATTGGTGGCACTCTAGATCATCTCATTCCCACTGTGGGAGGTAGACTGGTGCTGAGAAGACAAGCTGAAGAAGATCAGAGAACGTTTTTTATCCTCCTTAAGGCCTAAAGCAGAACCACCTTAAACCACTCTAGCATGTTCCTGAGTCGATCAAGATCCCATTAGCCTACTCCATGACCACATTCCCATCCCCTTCCACTGGCTCTACCAAGTGGAAGGCAGCCTCAGCCTCCTTTTACTGCAGGTAGGGACAGAAGAGTATGTAAAATGGAGAGACCCAGGACTGACATTAAAAGGAGTGCCTCTGCCTGGCTTTGTGTATAATTATCTTCCTACTCAGAAGTTGGCCAACTTGAACAGTGACCTAAGTGAATGTCCCTAAAAATACATTTCAGAGTCTGTCTTCTTTGGGGATGAAGTAGAGAGATGGGGTGTGGAGAAGTGTATAATCATCAATCTCAGTTACGCTTCATATTTGTTTATTCAAGAGATACCTGGAGACCACCTACTTCTGGTTATACTCTGAGGTAATGAAGATTAAGTAGTTAAAATGGGTTCAATAAGTATGTGTGCAGGGCCTCTGTGGTGCCAGGCACTGTTCTAAGTGCTGGGGAAAACGGGTGAACAAAACAGATAATCCCTTCGCTCATGTAGTTTATGTTCTAATGGAGGGCAGCGGGGAGACTGACAATAAATACAGTTCATATATAGTGTGATAAAAAGAAGCTAAGTGCTTTGGAGAAAAATAAAGAAGGGTAAAGGGGTAATATTATTGGAGGAGGTGTTTCTGTTTTAAATAGATTGGTTATAGGATTCAAGTCCAAAGTTTTAGATACATAAGGGGATGCAGATTGGTATTTAATGTAATGTAGGTACTCAGAAAAAGGAGAGCAGGCTTCTGGTTGAGGGAACTGGAAAGCGTCACAGGAAAAGTGTGACAGGTGGGCAAGTATAAGAACTAGGAGAAAGCCTTCTGGGCAAAGGAGAATCAGAGGGCATAGACAAGTTACAGCAAGTGTGTCAGATCTACTGAAGAACAAGGTTCCCATAGCAGGGTGATAAGAGTTAGGACTAAAATGTGAGTTGATATCACATAGTAGTGACTTACATTGAAAGGTTTTCTAATGATGAACCATTTTTACACAACCTGCGACAAATCCAACTTGGTTGTGGTGCTTTCTCTTCTTCTAGGATTGATTTAATTGACAATTTTTTCAAAACATCTATAGGCATGAGTGAAATGGACCTAAAATTTTCTTTTGTTATGTCTTTGTTTTTCTTATTTCTTGCTGGACAGACTAATAGCATGAATTAGGACTGTTGCTTCTTTTTCTATTGTCTTTAAAGGTTTGCATAAAACTGGGATGAATAAAACTAGAATCTGCTTATAAAACCATCAGAGTCTTGTGTTTTCTTTGTGGGAACACTTTAGCCACTGCTTCTATTTCTTTAGTAGTAATAGCTTTTTATTTAAGCTTTTAACTTCTTCTCAAATTCGCTGTGGTAAGTTATTTTTTAAAAGATGCATTCATTTCATGGACAAAATGTTTTTTAACTTGTTGGTATATAGTTGTTGTTTTTCTCTCTCTCTTTTTTTTTTTTTTTTTTGCGGTACGCGGGCCTCTCACTGTTGTGGCCTCTCCCGTTGTGGAGCACAGGCTCCAGACGTGCAGGCTCAGTGGCCATGGCTCACTGGCCCAGCCGCTCCGCGGCATGTGGGATCCTCCCAGACTGGGGCATGAACCCGTGTCCCCTGCATCAGCAGGCAGACCCTCAACCACTGCGCCACCAGGGAAGCCCAGTGAGGTTGTTTATTCGAGATGTTTCCTGTTTCTTAAGGTGGGCTTGTATTGCTATAAACTTCCCTCTTAGAACTGCTTCTGCTGCATCCTGTAGGTTTTGGGCCATCGTGTCTCCACTGTCATTTGTTTCTAGGTATTTTTTGATTTCCTCTTTGATTTCTTCAGTGATCACTTCGTTATTAAGTAGTGTATTGTTTAGCCTCCATGTGTTTGTATTTTTTACAGATCTTTTCCTGTAATTGATATCTAGTCTCATAGCGTTGTGGTCGGAAAAGATGCTTGATACAATTTCAATTTTCTTAAATTTACCAAGGCTTCATTTGTTACCCAAGATATGATCTATCCTGGAGAATGTTCCATGAGCACTTGAGAAAAATGTGTATTCTGTTTTTGGATGGAGTGTCCTATAAATATCAATTAAGTCCATCTTGTTTAATGTATCATTTAAAGCTTGTGTTTCCTTACTTAGTTTCATTTTGGATCATCTGTCCATTGGTGAAAGTGGGGTGTTAAAGTCCCCTACTATGAATGTGTTACTGTCGATTTCCCCTTTTATGGCTCTTAGTATTTGCCTTATGTATTGAGGTGCATAAATATTTACAATTGTTATATCTTCTTCTTGGATCGATCCCTTGATCATTATGTAGTGTCCTTCTTTGTCTCTTCTCATAGTCTTTATTTTAAAGTATATTTTGTCTGATATGAGAATTGCGACTCCAGCTTTCTTTTGGTTTCCATTTGCATGGAATATCTTTTTCCATCCCCTTACTTTCAGTCTGTATGTGTCTCTAGGTCTGAAGTGGGTCTCTTGTAGACAGCATATATAAGGGTCTTGCTTTTGTATCCATTCAGCCAATCTGTGTCTTTTGGCGGGAGCATTTAGTCCATTTACATTTAAGGTAATTATCGATATGTATGTTCCTATTACCATTTTCTAAATTGTTTTGGGTTCGTTATTGTAGGTCTTTTCCTTCTCCTGTGGTTCTTGCCTAGAGAAGTTCCTTTAGCATTTGTTCTAAAGCTGGTTTGGTGGTGCTGAACTCTCTCAGCTTTTGCTTGTCTGTTAAGGTTTTAATTTCTCCATCAAATCTGAATGAGATCCTTGCTGGGTAGTGTAATCTTGGTTGCAGGTTTTTCTCCTTCATCACTTTAAATATGTCCTGCCACTCCCTTCTGGTTTGCAGAGTTTCTGCTAAAAGATCAGCTGTTAACCTTATGAGGATTCCCTTGTGTGTTATGTGTTGTGTTTCCCTTGCTGCTTTTAATATGCTTTCTTTGTATTTAATTTTTGACAGTTTGATTAACATGTGTCTTGGCATATTCCTCCTTGGATTTATCCTGTATGGGACTCTCTGCACTTCCTGGACTTGATTAACTATTTCCTTTCCCATATTAGGGAAGTTTTCAAATATAATCTCTTCAAATATTTTCTCAGTCCCTTTCTTTTTCTCTTCTTCTTCTGGAACCCCTATATTTCGAATGTTGGTGTGTTTAATGTTGTCCCAGAGGTCTCTGAGACTGTCCTCAGTTCTTTTCATTCTTTTTTCTTTATTATGGTCTGCAGTAGTTATTTCCACTATTTTATCTTCCAGGTCACTTATCCATTCTTCTGCCACAGTTATTCTGCTATTGATCCCATCTAGAGTATTTTTCATTTCATTTATTGTCTTGTTCATCGTTGTTTGTTTCATCTTTAGTTCTTCGAGGTCCTTGTTAAATGTTTCTTGCATTTTTTCCATTCTATTTCCAATATTTTGGGTCATCTTTACTATCATTATTCTGAATTCTTTTTCAGGTAGACTGCCTATTTCCTCTTCATTTGTTAGGTCTGGTGGGTTTTTATCTTGCTCCTTCATCTGCTGTGTGTTTTTCTGTTTTCTCATTTTGCTTGTCTTACTGTGTTTGGGGTCTCCTTTTTGCAGGCTGCAGGTTCGTAGTTCCCGTTGTTTTTGGTGCCTGTCCCCAGTGGCTAAGGTTGGTTCAGTGGGTTGTGTAGGCTTCCTGGTGGAGGGGACTAGTGCCTGTGTTCTGGTGGATGAGGCTGGATCTTGTCTCTCTGGTGGGCAGGTCCACGTCTGGTGGTGTGTTTTGGGGTGTCTCTGGACTTATTATGATTTTAGGCAGCCTCTCTGCTAATGGGTGGGGTTATGTTCCTCTTTTGCTAGTTGTTTGGCATAAGGTGTCCAGCACTGTAGCTTGCTGATCCTTGAGTGAAGCTGGATGCTGCCGTTGAGATGGAGATCTCTGGGAGATTTTCTCCATTTGATATTATGTGGAGCTGGGAGGTCTCTTGTTGGCCAGTGTCCTGAAGTTGGCTCTCCCACCTGAGAGGCACAGCACTGATTCCTGGCTGCAGCACCAAGAGCCTTTCATCCACAAGGCTCAGAGTAAAAGGGAGAAAAAGTAGAGAGGAAGAATTAGTAGAAGTAGGAAGAAAGAAAGGAAGGAAGGGAGGAAGGAAGGAAGAAAGAAAGAAGAAAGGAAGGAAAGAAGGAAAGAAAGAAAGGAGGGAGGGAGGGAGGGACGGTGGGAGGAAGGAAGGAAGGAGGGAAGGAAGGAAAAAAATAAAGAAAGAAGAGAAAGTAAAATAAAATAAAGTAAAATATAAAGTTATTAAAGTAAAAAATAATTATTAAAAAAAATTAAAAACAACAAAAAATGGACGGGTAGATCCTTAGGACAAATGGTGGAAGCAAAGCTATACAGACAAAATCTCATACAGAAGCATACACATACACACTCACAAAAAGAGGAAAAGGGGAAAAAATCATAAATGTTGCTCTCAAAGTCCATCTCCTCAATCATCAAGTTGATTGTGGAGCTTTAATCCGCTGCTTCTGAGGCTGCTGGGAGAGATTTCCCTTTCTCTTGTTTGTTCTCACAGCTCCCAGGGGCTCAGCTTTGGATTTGGTCCCGCCTCTGCGTATAGGTCGCCGGAGGGCGTCTGTTTTTCACTCAGAAAGGACGGGGTTAAAGGAGCTGCTGATTCGGGTGCTCTGGCATACTCGGGCCGGGGGGAGGGAGGGGCACAGAGTAGTGGGCGAGCCTGCGGCGTCAGAGGCCGGCGTGCGTTCTCCCGGGGAAGTTGTTCCTGGATCCCGGGAACCTGGTAGTGGCGGGCTGCACAGACTCCCCGGAAGGGGGGTGTGGATAGTGACCTGTGCTCGCACACAGGCTTTTTGCTGGCGGCAGCAGCAGCCTTAGCGTCTCCTGCCCGTCTCTGGGGTCCGCGCTTTTAGCCGCGGCTCGCGCCCGTCTCTGGAGCTCCTTTAAGCAGCGCTCTTAATCCCCTCTCCTCACGCACCAGGAAACAAAGAGGGAAGAAAAAGTCTCTTGCTTCTTCCGCAGCTCCAGACCTTTTCCCGGACTTCCTCTTGGCTAGCCGTGGTGCACTAACCCCTTCAGGCTCTGTTCACGCCGCCAACCCCAGTCCTCTCCCTGCGCTCCGACTGAAGCCCGAGCCTCAACTCCAGGCCCCGCCCGCCCAGGCGGGTGAGCAGACAAGCCTCTCGGGCTGGTGAGTGCCGGTCGGCACCGATCCTCTGTGTGGGAATCTCCCCGCTTTGCCCTCCGCACCCCTTTTGCTGTGCTCTCTTCCGCGGCCCCGAAGCTTCCCCCCTCCGCCACCCGCAGTCTCCGCCCGTGAAGGGGCTCCTAGTGTGTAGAAACCTTTCCTCCTTCACAGCTCCCTCCCACTGGTGTAGGTCCCGCCCCTATCGTTTTGTCTCTGTTTTTATCTTTTTTCTTTTGCCCTACCCAGGTACGTGGGGAGTTACTTGCCTTTTGGGAGGTCTGAGGTCTTCTGACAGCATTCAGTAGGTGTTCTGTAGGAGTTGTTCCACGTGTAGATGTATTTCTGGTGTATCTGTGGGGAGGAAGGTGATCTCTGCGTCTTACTCTTCCACCATCTTCCCCTCGTCCAGCACTGTGTTTTTAAAATTTTCAAATAGGCAAGGATTTTTTAAAGTATCTTTTGTTATTAACTTCTAATTTAATTGCATCTTGGTCGCATATAATAATCTGTAACTTATCTAATATTTAAAATTTGTTGAGGCTTTCTTTATGATCTAGTACTAGTACATGATTTTTTAAAAAATCCTTCAATGTGTGCTTGAGAAAAAATGTGAGTATACTCTGCTAGTTGTGTGCAGAACTCAAACTTATTCATTGTGTGGTTTGATCTCCTAGATCCTTGTTGAGTTTTTTTTTTTTTGGTTCACTTGACCAATCAATACTTGAGAAGCAGCATTAGAAGAAACTCCTTAGATTTTAAGTTGCCAGTTCTGAGGATTTGGAGAGGTCCTGAACCACTGTCAAAATTAATCCCCACCCATTTTTCTCAGCTCTTCGCCAGCACAGGGTTTCTGCCCTGACCAGAATTTGCTCCCAGGGAAATCTGGACCAGAGGTCTGAGTCCTAGCAGGTGTATGGGAAGCATTGTTGTCTCAAGATTTGGGAAGGGGAGAAGCAATAGAAGAAATCTGAGTTTCCTTTTCTGTTTTCTGTTCCCACACCCACCACAGGGGTGTCTCATAGTTTCCCCTTTTCTTGGTGTTTTTCTTACTTGGTCCATTTGAGATTGATCTTGGATAATTGGGAGCCAGCCACTATGCTAGTTCAGTATCTTGATAGAGCCCAAACTGGAACACTGTACCTTTATATATGTGTGTCACCTGTAAAATCCTAGAAATGGAATAGCTTGAACACCTCTTCCCACATTAAACCTGTGCTGCCTCTTATATTTTCTTTTTTTTTTTTTTTTTGGTGTGTGGCACTACCAACATCCAATCACATAAACCAGAGCAGTGTTTCTTCAAACCTGTGGGTGGGATAATAGGAAATATTTGGGGTTTAACACAAAATAAGGGTAAGTATTATTTTGTGAAACTTTTCTTTCATTGGTATGTGTACATGTACAAATACTCATAAATACGTGTACTGGGCTGTGCTAGAGAATGTACTAATGTGAATTGTAGTCAAAAAGGTTGAAAAATACTGGACTAGATAACTAGGAATCATTTTTGACCCATCCTTCTGCCTTACCTCCTACAGCCATTGAATTACTAAATCGTCTGATTCTCCTTCCTCAGTATTTCTCAAATTCATTCCATCTTCCTCTTCCCTGCTAACCACTGCTCTAGTTCCAGCCCTTTCTGGATGACTGCAACTGCCTCTCCGATTCACACGCCACTTGTCATTATTCTTACCAGAACAATCTTCCTAAAATGTAAATTTTGCTTATTTAAATCATTCTGTGGTACCCCTTTGTCCACGGAGAACTTCCAAGCTTCATAATATGGCCTCTGCCTACCTCTCCAGCTTCATTTGCTCCCATTGCAGTATCACTGGTAACACCAAACCATGTTCACTTTTCCTCACACTCCCTGAAGAGTTTTATTTTATTTCATTCTTTCACTTTTGCCTGATATGGGAAGGGAGGATCCTTTACTCCAACCCCTTTTACCTGGTGAACTTCAGCTTATTCATTCTCACTTTGCACAGGAAGTCTTACACCCCTACCTCCCCTGCGCCTGGTGTCCCTCCTCTGTATTTCCAGAATATTCTGAGCATCTCTCATTACACAGCCAGGTGGTTTTAAAATCATTTGTTTAGGTTAGTGTTCACTTTTTTTATGGAAAGAGTTGGTCATATTCCTTTTGGTGCTTAAAACAATGTCTGGCTCCTATTGGGTGTTCAAATGGCTGAATGGCTGAATGAAGATCTAGAAAGTTAAAGTGCCTTTTTCATTCATGTTGCTCATAGGTGACAAAATTGAGACTAGAAAACTGTAACATCTATATTTTTGATCACTCTGCTACAGTTACTATTGATGACTGTACTAACTGTGTCTTTTATTGCTCATGCTACAGACCAATACTACTTCTAGTACATTGTGTAAAACTGATGAGTACAACATTTGTTGTGTAATACTGAATAAGTCACTTTAAGCTAGTTTGCTAACGATTAAGATGATTAAATTATCCTTTGTAAATAATCAAGTTTTTGTGTACCGTACCTATGGGAGCCTGTTTCTGGTACATGAATAGTTTTGTATGAAATTTAATATTCACAAAGAGGTTAAGACAGTGCAAGTAGATTTAAAAGTAATTTAGAAAAATCAAAATGGTCTTTTAATGACTATATTTTGAGAGGTCAGCTAAAATTTAAAAAATAATGTAACAGATTCCAGACACACTGTGTAAAAGATTCTGTGAGCTTTAGTTTAAAATGCCTAAAGATGGAAATGGTGAAATTTGAAAATTTTACATTGTAGGAGTAGCTCAGTAAATGTTTCAATCAAATTTGTAGATGCAAATTCTGACATATAGTGATTCTTGGGCCTTCAGGTGCTTCCATTTTCTGTAGCATATTGCAGAAATCAGTCAGGGTTTAGAAACTAAGACCTAGGCATCAATTTATGGAAAGATACAGAAACATATTCCTATCTGGGTGTATTTCCAAGTTCATAAGTTTTAAAGCCGCAGAAGTTTTTTAAAAGTGAAGCATCAGAAAAAGAAAAGGCTGAAAGCTGAAATATTCCTTAATATCATCCAGTATGCTGTGTGTATGTATGAGAATTTCCCCAATTGTTTCCAAAATGTACTTTTACAGTTGATATGTTAAAACAGGATCCAACAATGTCCACACATCATTTGGTTGGTATGTCCTGAGTCTTTCTTTATCTATAACAGTTTCCTCTCCCTTTCTTCCCCTCATGCCTTTTATGTATTTATTTAAAAAAAGTTTTTTGTCCTGCTCATTTTCTTATTATGTCGCAAAGTCAGTAAGAGTTGGAACATTATTTTAGCAATAAAAATCGTTCCTGACTCCCAATAGACAATTAATGTTTGCTGAATAATGTCAATAATACTCAAGGTCTGTGTTTTGTTCCTGCAGGTTGATCCGAAAGACTACATGTTCAGTGGACTGAAGGATGAAACAGTAGGTCGCTTACCTGGGAAAGTGGCAGGACAACAGTTTCTCATTCAAGACTGTGAGAACTGTAACATCTATATTTTTGATCACTCTGCTACAGTTACTATTGATGACTGTACTAACTGTGTCATTTTTCTGGGACCGGTGAAAGGCAGTGTGTTTTTCCGGAATTGCAGAGATTGCAAGTGTGCATTAGCCTGCCAACAGTTTCGTGTGCGGGATTGTAGAAAGCTGGAAGTCTTTTTGTGCTGTGCCACTCAGCCCATTATTGAGTCTTCCACGAATATCAAGTTTGGCTGTTTTCAATGGTACTACCCTGAATTAGCTTTCCAGTTCAAAGATGCAGGGCTCAGTATCTTCAATAATACCTGGAGTAACATTCATGACTTTACACCTGTGTCAGGAGAACTCAATTGGAGCCTTCTTCCAGAAGATGCTGTCATTCAGGACCATGTTCCTCTACCTACTACTGAAGAGCTCAAAGCTGTCCGCCTTTCCACAGAAGCCAGTAGAAGTATCGTTCCAGTGTCCCGGGGTCAGAGACAGAAGAACAGTGATGAGTCATGCTTAGTGGTATTATTTGCTGGTGATTATACTATCGCAAATGCCAGGAAATTAATTGATGAGGTAAGGAGAAGAGAGAGAAGAGAAACAGACATACACCTACATAGAAACACACCACTTTCTGGAGAGCGTCCATTCTTTTCAAATTGGCTATTAGAAATACAGGCAATCCTTAAATTATAGTCCTCTGCCCCCTACAGATTTATCTGCAAGCTAGTTGCTTAGGCCTCAAATACTTTCCCAAAGAAACTTTTTAAAAACAATTCAATTCAGGAAGCATCTGTTAAGCACTCATTATGTGCAGGTTACTCTGTCACCATCTTTCATTGATTATAGGATGCACCTTTGTTTTCCACAGTTTTGCTTCTCTGAAATGCATCTTACAATTGATGGCAGTTTAGAGCTGATGAAATATATGCTGGGAGTGGAGATAAATAGACAAAATTCTCTACCCTCAAAGAACTTCCATTCTTTATCATAACTGATTTCCATGGGAGCTCACAAAAGTAGTACTGCAAAGTAAAGCGTGACCTTTTATAATTATTTAGTGGGGAAATTTATTTGGAGTTTTTAACTGTTTAAGGTGTGGGGAAGGCATTTAGGCATACAACTTTTGGAGCCCGTTTTGGCTGAGAGCAACCTCCACATTACTTTCCTTTGCCTTATTGCCATGAAGAGGAAGTTGGTGTGAAACAATGAGGTGGCAGCTGCGACAGCAGAGATTGTGGACTCATGAGCAGGGGCTTTTAGTGCTTTCAGGAGTAGAGAAGGGTTCTTTGGGTAGCAGCTTTCACTTGAAAAATAAATGGGGATGTGGAGGTTAGGGGCTCCAGAAGCAGCAGTTCCTCCAGTGGGGAGGCAGCAGTAGGATGTATTGATTAGTCATAAATCAGGCTTTCTTCAGAAAGAGTCTGTTTGAATTTAAAAATCAAACTTCCAGAAATGGAGAGGTGAATGGAAAACTCTCTTTGAATGGATTTTTTTTTAAGTTGTAACACTTCTGTCAAAAGGAACGGTTTTAGAAAAAAAAAAAAACTAGAAAAATGACCACCTCTCTGTAGCTTATACATTCTACAATGTAGAAAACCCATGTCTGAAATCCACAAAGTATATCTGAGGTCCAGTTTTAAAAACAACAGAAGCCAAGTATAATCTTAAGACTTTGATATTTTCTTTCTTGATTATGCCAATCTGATAAAAATGTGCTATGGATCTGGTGAGATATAGAAAAAGTGCTCTGGCCTTTGAGCTATCTAATCACATGTTAATCCAACATCTGAGAGGTAAACATTTTCATTATACTGTATGGTGATTTTTTAAAAAATCTACATACAGTTTTCAAGAGAGGTAATTATTCAGGTTAAACTCCTTTTTGGTAGATAATGAGGAGAGGACATAAAGAATGTACAGTATGTTTAAAGAAAAAAGCCATCAAAACAAACACTGTCATTCTTCATGAGTCATCAGATGTCCTTAACCTTTTAACTTTTGATATCTGTTGTACAAAATGGCACCGTTGTGTGCACTTTTTGCAATATGACCAGGAAGAGTGATGTTCTTTAGATGTCCTTCTGGATTACAAAATAATTTAAATAAAAATCCAGCAATAACAGTAACAAAAATGATGACAATAATAATAGCTAGCAGTTAATATAGTGTTTATTATACGTCAGGTGACTGTTGTACAGTATTTAAGTGAATTAACTCACTTAATTCAGGAATAACCTATGAAATAGGTGCCATTGTTTCTCTTTATACAGATAAGAAAAATGAGCCACAGAGAAGGTAAGTAACTTGCAAAAGGTCACTTGCTGGTAAGTAGCAGAGCCATGATTTAAATCCAGGCAGTTTGGCTTTGTAGGCCATAGTCATAACCCTTAAGCATGATGCTATTATGCTGCCTCAGTGGTAAAGGAAGGTTGATAAATGCCTGGTGGAGATGGAATGTGACCGAAAGTGTGTGGAGGCAAGGCAGATACTACCCTCCAGCCTAGAAGGAAAAACCCTGGGACTTTTTGGCTAGAGTTATCCTGACTAATTCTGAAATCACAGAATTAAGAGAACAAAAAGAAGAAAATGCTAAGTACATGTGAAGAGGGTATCACAGCGTGCTGAAAGACCGGTAAGTTACATATCAAGAGAGCGATTACATATTTTTTAAAAAGTGAAGCTCAAGTTCCCTGGAAAATATGTGTAGAAGCTAGTTAATGCTGAGACAGAAAAAAATGAAACTTGAGTCTTTTCTCGTATCATAACACAAATGTCTTAGAACAGCTTAGACTGGAACTGTGATTGCTAACTCTGGTTTTGTTAAATCCTAGGAGTAGCACAGAATTTTGTTTCATAGTGTTTTCATAAATTAAACATATCATAATGATTTTTTAAGGTAGGAAGTGTAAAACTTGAGAGAGTAGGAAGTCCAGAAAAACTGGGTAAACCAGAAAGTACATTCCATAGGAGTCAAGAGAAGTTACTAGGCCTCAGTTTTCTTACCTAAAGATCAGATTTCTTGCTGCCTCTTAACTATATCACAGATAAGCACAGGATAAATTAAAGTATTTGGAATTGTTTGGAAGTATTGTATAACTTAAAGTTGTATAACTTATTGTATATTAACATATACGTGTATACATGTATATCTATATATACATGTATATTAATATATAACTTATTGTATATTAAAGTTGGGTAGTTACCTCTATTTTCAAGTCTTTAAAAGTAGGGGCTTCCCTGGTGGCGCAGTGGTTGGGAGTCCGCCTGCTGATGCAGGGGACACGCGTTCATGCCCCGGTCCGGGAAGGTCTCACATGCTGCGGGGCAGCTGGGCCCGTGAGCCATGGCCGCTGGGCCTGCGCGTCCAGAGCCTGTGCTCCGCAACGGGAGAGGCCACAGCAGTGAGAGGCCCGCGTACCGCAAAAAAAAAAAAAAAGCTTAAAAGTAGAAGAATTTTCATGAAAAAGAGTCTCTTCACATGTCTGCAGTGAAATATCGAAGTAAATATACTAGTTTCATAGTTCATTGTTTTTAGGTAACAGTGTTTTGAATTAATCATCTTACTTTTGTCAGTTTATGTGTCTGACTATAAAATGAGAGGTATTGAGCAGTCTAGAGAATTAGAAACAGATGTGGGATTGTTTCTGATAATTTAAGTAACTTTGCAGTCATTATCTGGCAGTGATGTTTATGTAATTTTCTGCTACATTTTTATGGATGTTTCTCTTTTTCTGAGGCAGCATTGAGGGCTCTGGAAAAGGATTTGAGTTTGAATCCAATTTGATGAAATGGTATGGAATAACGTAGCCATAGAATGAAATACTATCAACCATTAAAACTGATTTTGTAGTAGAATAGTTGGAAAATGTTCACAACCAAGTAAGTGAAAATTTGTAGAATATTACGTATCTGTTTTTTTTTAAAGTAGGTAAGTCTGGAGAGTTATATACACTAAAATGTTGACAGTTGTGGTTCTTTTTAGGAAGTGGATTAGGAGCAGGGTTTTCTTTTCTTGTTCGTAGCCCTATGGATTTTACATGAAACATGTATTATTTCTGTAATGGAGGAAAACGAAAACCGGAAGGGTAAAAAGAAGTATGCCAGGACTTCCCTGGTGGTCCAGTGGTTAGGACTCCGCGCTTCCACTGCAGGGGCCACGAGTTCCATCCCTGGTTAGGGGAACTAAGACTAAGATCCCACAAGCCACACAGCGTGGCCAAAAAAAAGGAAGTATACCTATATAGCAGTGGCATCTTTGAGTGGTAGCACTTTGGTTGATATTTCTTTGTTTCTGTTTTTTATTTTTTAAATATTTAAAAAAAATAAATGTTCTGTATTGAGCCTATTTGTTACTTTTATAATTAAAAACTCAATAGGCTTTAATTGGTTGAATTGCTTTGCATTTTTAAAAAATACTTTCATAATTATTTTAAAAATTAATGTATACTCATTGTAGAGAACTGTAGAAATAAAGAAGAGTAGAAATAAGTTTAAAAATCATCCATAATGTGCTGTACCTTGAATTGTCTTTGTAGGAATAATTTTAATTTATTTAGTCTGTAATCAGTTTAATTGGGTTCACGTCACAGCTCTGTCCCTTAATAGTTGTGTGACCATGGGCAGATTTCTTAACCACTCTGTGCTTTAGTTTCTCATCTGTAAAATGAGAGTAATAATAATACCTGCCTCGTGAGAGGATTAAACGTGTTTTACATGTAGAACACATAAAACTGCCTGGCACATAGTAAGTACTCCATAAATGTATTCTAGCGTTATTGTGCTATACTATATAAATTTGAATCATGCTTTTTAAAATTAACAGTATTATATAAGCTTTCTCCCTTTTATCATTTGTTATATTTAAGAAACTATGGTATTTTATCTTGTGAATGTACCATACTTTAGTTAATGATTCTCCTCTCACTGGACAGTGTCACCAAACTAAAGCTTCTGTTAGTTTCAGTCAACAAAATTTTTTTAATAAAGTTTAAAATTTTGAGGGCTAATTTACATTTATTTGACCCTTAATTGTAACAGTAGGCAGTACTAATTCTTTTTTTTTTAACATCTTTATTGGAGTGGCAGTACTAATCCTTAATCAGAACTACCCATCTGGAAGAAAGAATCTTGTGTATGTGAAAACTTGTTTATAGAAAACACTCTGAATTAATTACAGTTATAACTAAAACAAAAATCAGAGCACTGTGTTACATTTTATACAGAAAAATTGTAGAATAGGAAAATATTGTTTTAGTCTCAGGTCATTTTAAAATGTAAATGAAATTTTATTTCCCACAGCTGGTTGGTAAAGGCTTTTTCCTGGTTCAGACAAAGGAGGTATCAATGAAAGCTGAAGATGCTCAAAGGGTTTTTCGGGAAAAAGCACCTGACTTCCTTCCTCTTCTGAACAAAGGTACCTTCTGGATGATTGGTATACTTTTGTGGTTTTTCCCTTGACCTGCTGATTTGATTTACTCTTGCCTTTAGTATTTCTCTTACATTGTCTTCTCTTTGTCATTTGTTTTATGTTTTTCCTATTACTATTCAGAAATGTCAAAATTTCACATCATTCGAAAAGCCATATGTAATCACCTAGAAATTAGGCATTAGGTTTTTTTTTCCCTGTTCTGTCACCTTCGTTCTTGAAAGTCACATTTTATTATTTTAAATTATTTTATTATTATTATTGTACTATAGTGAGTGAGCATTTCCTTCTCCCTGCCCAGAGTTACAAAGCACTTGATAAGGATTCTTTCTGCCTTCAGTGTGCTTTGACCATACTGGAAAAGGAATAAGAAATATAAATAAAACAGTATACTATTCTGTGTATTTAACATGATCTGATTAAGTTGTCAGATACTGGAAATATGTCTACAAACAGAGGAACTAGAGTTCCTGTGCCCTCCTGAAGTGTTGCTATTTGCCTCTATGTATTCTAGAAGACAGAGTACCGTTCATCTATTAGGGCAGGGACATTTTTTGCTCTAGGCTCATCAGGCTTTTCTTGACTGGCCTGAGCAAATATATATGGTAATAGGTAATGCTGATTCGATATACCCTAGAAGGAAGGCACATCTGCATTTACATGCTCTTTATGTATAAATAAGTTGTAATAAACTGCAAAAACCTGTATGAAAATATTGGAGGATTGTTAGGATAACTTTAATAACTAATGCTGGGTGCAATTCGGCCCTTAAGTAGTAATACAGTATTTCATATACCTTAGTGGTTATTCTAGTAGTACCAAGGACTGGCTCCAACCAGTGCATGAATCTATCCCAGATCATATATAGGAAATTATGACCCGGCTCCTTTGATGCAGCCATTTTGATATGGGAAAATTTGATGAAACCTTGGAAACAAATCTTTAAACTCTCAGCAGCTTTCAGAAACTGAATTAAGTAATAAGTGTGTGTAATAGACATCCTAAAGTGTGAGGATTAGGGATGAAGTGAGCATATGAGTAGGCCTAAATTAATGATTTATATACTTGTGTGATGTTAGTGAAGTGGTTTCACAGAATTGCTCCAACCCAGCCATAATATGTGTTTAAGTCACATAACATTCCACATGGAAGAAATAAAATGTTCTGTTCCTGAAAAAAGTAGAACCAAAACCAATGGACAGATGTTATAGGAATTTCAGCAAATAAATATCATATAAACAGCTTTTAAAACCAGAGATGTCCATCGGAAGTGGTCAAAGACTAATGAAGTTATGTCAAAAGGTCACAGGAGCCAGCTTGAAGGAGTCTCAAGAAGTGTCCACTGGCCAAATTTGGGTCAATTTGAGCATCAAAAACAATAATGAAGGGAATTGATTAAACAACAATAGAAATCCATGCATCCATAGTGATAATGAAAAAGAGGGGAGAGGAAATTGGCACTGAACTATGGACCAGCATGCCCAGCCAGCTTGGAATCTACCTAACTATATGGTCTACACGGATATCATGAATGACTGCTAGACATTCCCACGATCTAGAAGCTTCCTATCCTCTATTAAGAGAGGCACTCTTCCATTAGCTTGAAATGACCCTTTCTCCAGGACCCCAAATTGCCTCACAGTAATAATCAGTTTCTCATCTAAGTAGTCACAGATCCTGTTTAAAATTTGTTTTTATAATCTGAGAAATATCTCCATAAAACTCATCAGCCCATGCTTTTTATCTAATTTGAGAAATCAACAGTATTGAATGTATTCAGTTAATAAATGTGTATTAAGCACCAAAAAAAGGGGGGCGGGGGGAGAGGGAATAAGGAAAGCTCTTCTGCTCTTTATAGAATACTCTGAGCTAATAAACGTAGAAGGAATGATAGACTTCAGAAATCACCATTTTCTAACCCCTGTTGTAATAATTAATTCAGACAAAGGTTATCAGTGGATGCTAAAACTATTGGGGTAAAAGTTGATGAAAAGTAGGATACTTATACATTCTAATTCAAATGGGAAGTATACCTTTAGAGCAGAGATTTGATGATCATCACACTAACCCAGTGATCAAACTTAGCATCACTGATGGCAGGGCAGCCTGACATTGTATTTCTCCTAATGTGATGCAATGAGAAATACACATCATCATCTATGAAGTATTCTTGCCAAAAATATTTTACCTGAATCTAATCGAGCCAAGACTTAATTTCCGGTTTATAGGAAAGAAAGGAAATCTGGAGACATGTTAAATGACACCATGAGGAAACTGAAACAAATCAAAAATAGAAGACATTTTACAAGATAACTGGCTAGGACTCTTCAGACAATGTCCTGGAAGACAAAAACAATGGGGGACTGTTCTGGATTAAAAGAAACCTAACAATTAAATACAAGGAGTGAACCTTAATTGGATTTTGGGTTAGGGTGGGGTGAACTATAAAGCTGTAGAAGTCATTTTGGGGACAACTGGGGAAGTTTGAGGATGATATTTTGGAATTATTGTTGTATCCTTAAGTATGATAGTGGTACTGTGGTTACATAGGAGATGCATGCTGAAATGTTATGATGTCTGCTATTTTCAAGTGGCTCAGCAAAACAAAAAAGTGTGTGTGTGTGTGCATGTCTGTGTGTGCATGTGTGTATATGTGTATAGTGTGTGGCAAAGCAAATGTGGCCAAATGTTAACATTTGATGGGTGTAAGTGAAGAGCAAATGGATGTTTGTTATTCTTTCAACTTTTCTACAATGTTTGGAATTTTTCAAAAGAAAAGTTGGGGGAAAATTTTAAGCTGCCCAATAGTGCATTGATTGATGTAGAATAATGAGCAGGCTGTCTGTGGAGATATTCCAGCAGGTGTTGGATGGATTGGGTCCTTATGTAAAAGTGGCCATCAGTCATTCTGAGGAGAGTTTCTCAGCTTCAGCACTGTTGACATTTTAGATAATTCTTTGCTGTGGTGGGCTGTCTTGTACATTATAGGATGTTTAGCAGCATCTCTGGCCTCTACTGACTAGGTACCAATAGCACACTGCCCCAGTTATGGCAACCAAAAATGTTTCCAGACATTGCCAAATGCCCCGTGGCGGACAAAATTGCTCCCAGTTGCAAACCACTGTTCTTAGCAGGGGGATGGACTTATTCTTTTGAAAATTCACTTTTATTTCAAATAGTTTATACTTTAGAGTCTCTAAGTTTTCCTCTTCAGTTAAAGTAGTCATAATTATTTCCTTTCAATTAATGAAGCTATTTGACAGCCAAATGAGAGAATTCGTTGTGTTTTTTATCTTGAGAATCTTCCAAATCTGACTGATTCTCAGAACCGTCTGGGGTGCTGCTAAAGATTTAAATTTCCACCTCCCACCCCAGAAAGACTGATTCAAATATCTCTGAGATATTCCCTTAGAATCTGCATTTTAAAAAGTTCCCCAGATGGTTCTGATGATTAGTCAGATTTGGGTTCCTTTGTTTTAGAGGGTCATTCATTCATTTATTCAACAAACATAGATGAGATCTGAGAAGTAGTAAAAGAGGAATCAGATTATATAGGGCCTTGTAGGCCACTGTAGAGACTGTGGCTTCTAGTTTGAGTGAGACGAGAATCTACTAGACATTTTTGTTTAAAAATAAACTCTATTGGAATAATTTTAGATTTTCAGAAAAATTGCAAAGGTAGTACAGAGAGTTTTGAAACTCACCTTCCTCTTATGTTAACATAAGCATGATACATTTGTTGAAACTAAGGAATTTACATGGGTAAAATACTATTTACTCAAACTATAAACTTTATTCAAATTTCACCGGGTTTTTTTCACTTATGTCCTTTTTCTGTTCCAGAATTCAATCCAAGATCCCACATTGCATTTAGTCATCATATCTCCTTAATCTCTTCTAATCTGTGACAGTTCCTTAGTCTTTCCTTGTTTTTCATAACCTTGAAATATTCGAGCAGTATTAGTAAGTTATTTTGTAGAATGTCCCTCAGTTTGCGTTTGTCTGGTGTTTTGTCTGGTTAGACTGGGGTTATGGGTTTTGGAGAAGAGGTGAAGTGCCCTTCTCATCACGTCACATCACATCACATCATAGGGCACATGATAGCAACATGACTTAATGCTGGTGATGTTGACCTTAGTGACTTGGTTCAGGTGGTATCTGCCAGGTTTCTTGAACACTGTAAATTTCCTTTTTTCCCCTTTCTATACTCTTTGGAAGTTCTTTCTATGGTCTTTGGAAGTTGAGTCACTAAGACCAGTCTACACTCAAGGAGAGGGAATTAAGCTCCACCTCCTAGAGAGGGGAGTATCTACATACATTATTTGGAATTCTGTAAGAAAGCTTTGTCCCTTCTCTCCCATTTATTTATTCAGTCATTTATGTCTATCAGTAGGGACTCATAGATATGTATTTTATTCTTTGGGTTATAGTCCAATACTATCAAATTGTTCCAGTTTAGCCTTTGGGAGCTCTTTTAGGTTAGTTCCTCTGTCTCTTTGACATGCATTTTATTTCTTTTTCTTGCATTATTATGTTGGCTAGGACTTCCACTATTATGCTATGTAGAATAGTGAGAAGAGGACATCCTTGCCCTGTTTCTGATCTCAGGGTGAAAGTGTTCAGTCTCACCATTAAGAATGATGGTAGTTGTAGATTTTTCATACATACCTTTTATTAGACTGAGGGAGTTTCATTCTATTCATGATTTGTTGAGGGCTTTTTTTGTTTTGGGGGGTTTTCTTGGCTGTGTCAGTTCTTAGCTGCAGCAAGTGGGATCTTTTCATTGCGATGCATGGGCTCTTCATTGCAGCACATGGGCTTCTCTCTAGTTGTGGTGTGTGGGCTTCAGAGCATGCAGGCTCAGTAGTTGCGGCATGCAGGCTCTCTAGTTTTGGCACGCAGGCTCAGTAGTTGTGGCGCTCAGGCTCAGTTGCCCTGCAGCATGTGGGATCTTAGTTCCCCGACCAGGGGTTGAACCCGCATCACTTGCATTGAAAGGTGGATTCTTAACTACTGGACCACCAGGGAAGTCCCTGTTGATTTTTTATCACACATGATGTTGAATTTTGTTGAATGCTTTTTCTGTATTTATTGAGATGGTCGTGTTTTTTTATTATTGAGTCATTTAATCTGGTAAGTGACTTTTGTTAATTTTGAATGTTGAACCAACCTTGTATTCCTGAGATGCACCCCGTTGATCACGATGTTTTATCCCTTTAATATATTGCTGGATTCAATTTGCTAATATTCTATTGTAGATTTTTGCATCTTTGTCCATGAAGCATATTGGTTTGTGGTTTTCTTTTCTTGTAGTATCTTTCTCTGGCTTTGATATTAGTGTAATGCTGGCCTCATAAAATGAGTTGAGAAGTATCCTTCTTCTTCTGTGATCTTGGAGAGATTATAGAGAATTAGTATCATTTCTTCCTTAAACGTCTGGTAGAATTTGCCAGTGAAACCCATCTGGGCCTGAAGACTTGGGGGAAAGATTTTTAGCCATACATTTTATTTATTTATTACATAGAGAGCTCTTTAAGATATATTTGTCTTCTTGGGTGAATTTTGATAGTTTTTGTCTTTCAGGGAATTGTTTCATTTCATCTGAGTTATCAAATTTATAGGTGTAGAGTTTATAGTATTTCCTTATTATTAATGTATGTAGGATCAGTAGTGATGTCCTTCTTATACTCCTGTTGGTGATTTGAGGCCTCTCCCTCTCCGATTAGCCTCAATAGAGGTTTATCACTTTATTGATAATTTCAAAGAAGCAGCTTTTTGTTTTATTGATTTTCTCTATTGTTTTTCTCTTTTCAGTTTCATTGGTTTCTGCTCTAATATTTATTTGCTTCCTTTCATTTGCTTTGGGTTTAATTTGCTCTTCTTTCTCTAGTTTCTTAAGGTTTAAGTTTGGGTTACTGATTTCTTCTTTTCTAATAGAGTGATACTCGTTATTCACAGTAGGTCTGTTCTATAAAGTTGCTGTGAACACTGAATCAGTGAGTACTGAATTGCTACTCCTAGGAGAAATGCAGGGCTAGGTTCCTGCAAGTCTCTGGTCACAACATTTCTTTCAACCAATCAGTATAACCTTGTTGTATGTGTGCTTTTGTTTAAAGACACCTCATTTAGATATGTTTTTGATTCATTAACATTGAACGCACAGCCAGCAGCACTGTAACTTGTGCCTGAATGAAGCTTATCTAACAGACATTTTCTTTGTAAGGCACATCACAGGTTTCCTAAGCTTGGGAACATTAGACTGTACTTGAGCACTACATTTGAAGGCCATTTTAAACACTGATATTACCAACAAAAAGTATAAAAATGTGGCACTAGATGGACTGTGAAAAGGCCACTTGTTTACAGAATGAATGCTGAAACAAGAAAGCAGAGCATCACTTTGTTCAAATTTACCTGGAAACATGCATGTCAGGCAGCTCATATTTTTTGCCACTTTGTGTGTGTCCATGAATGACCATGAAAAGACAAGTATTGATTTTCAGTAAAATATTTTACCTATTTGGTAAAATAAATTTTACCAAGTAAGCAATTAGCAAATAAGGAATCCACAAATAATGAGGATTGACTGTATATGTATTTTGTGTTAGAAATTTTCCTTTAAATGCTGCTTTAGCTGCATTCTGCCAATTTTGATATGATGTATTTTCATTTAATTCAGGGTTTGGCAAAGTATGGCCTACTGTACGTTTTTTAAATGAAGTTTTATCAGAGCATAGCCACACTCATTCTTTTATTTATTATGTTTTGCTGCTATTGCACTGTAACAGCAGAGATGATTAGTTGTGACAGACATTGTATGGCTCACTAAGCCTAAAATATTTCCCATCTGGCCCTTTACAGAAAAAGTGTGCTGACCCCTGATGTAGTAGTTTCCCTTGAGACTTTTCACTTGATCCATGGATAATTTAGAAGTATAATGTTTAATTTCCAAACATTTGGGAGATTGTCCAGATGTGTTTCTATTACTGATTTCTAGATTAATGCTGTTATGGTCTGAAAACACACATTGTATGATTTGTATTTTATTTAATAAGTTAAGGCTTGTTTTCTGGAACAGAATATAGTCTATCTTGGTGAATAATCTATGTGCAGGTGAGAAGAATATATAATCTGCTTTTCTTTGCTGAAATGTTCTATAAATGTCCACTAAGTCGGTTTGGTTGATAGCGTTATTTAGGTCATCTATATCCTTACTGATTTTCTGCCTACTTGCTCTATGAATTAGAGGAGTGTCAAAGTCTTCAACTGTAATTGTAGATTCGTCTATTTCTTTTTTCAGACTCTATCAGATTTTGCCTTGTGAATTTTGAAACTCTGTCGTTAGGTGCATACACATCTAGGATTATGTCCTCTTGAAGAATCCTTTATTATTATGTAATGTCCCTCTTTGTCTCTGATAATCTTCCTTGTTCTAAAATCTGCTTTGTCTGAAATACAGCTACTCCACCTTTTGTTTGGTTGTTAGTGTTTCATCATAAAACTTTATCCCTTTTCTTTGAACTTATCAAAGTCTGTGTGTCTAAAGTGAATTTTTTGTAGACAGCATATAGTTGGTTCTTGCTTTTCAATCCAATTTGACAGTCTCTGTCTTTTTTTTTTTTTTTGGCTGCCTTGGGTCTTCGTTGCTGCCCCCGAGCTTTCTCTAGTTGCAGTGAGCAAGCGTTACTCTTCGTTGCGGTACACGGGCTTCTCATTGCAGTGGCTTCTCTTGTTGCTGAGCATGGGCTCTAGGCACGCGGACTTCAGTAGTTGTGGCTCGCAGGCTCAGTAGTTGTGGCTTGTGGGCTCTAGAGCGCAGGCTCAGTAGTTGTGGTGCACGGGCTTAGTTGCTCCGCGGCACGTGGGATCTTCCCGGACCAGGGCTTGAACCTGTACCCCCTGCATTGGTAGGCAGATTCTTAACCACTGCACCACCAGGGAAGTCTGTGTTTAACTGGTGTGTTTGCACCATTCATATTGAAAGGGATTGATATCGTTGGATCAATATCTACCATCTTGCTAGCTGCTTTCTGTTCCATTTGTTCTTTGTTTTTTGTTACCTCTTTTTCTGTTTAATTGGGTATTTTTTAATGATTCCATTTTACCTCCCCTAGTGACTTAGTATTTATACCTCTTTTCCTAAATCTTATTTAATGGTCACCTTTGGTTTTACAGTATACATATTTAAATAATTTGAGTCCACCTTATAATAATATTATACCACATCACCTGTAGTATATAAGGACCTAATAACATCATATTCTCAAATCTTCCTTCCCATCCTTGTGTCACTATTATATATTTTACTATTACATATGCTATAAACACCTAATGCATTGTTCACACTATTACTTTAAACTGTCAGTTATTTTTAGAAAAATTAAAAATAAGAAAAATATAGACATATTACTGGAGGTTTTAGAGCATATGAATGCCATGGTCCCTTTAAAATGTAGCTTTTATCATTCTGGTTACTCTAAGGGAGAAACAGAGAGACCAGCTGGGAGGCTGTTGCTGTAACCTAATTGAGACGTGACAGTGACTTGTTCCAAGGTCATGTTAAATAACACAGAAGAGTTCATTAGATAGGATATCCAGAAATCTTTTTTGTTTACTTCGAAGTCTCACAATTTTTTCATGACAGTTCAAATATTTAGATTTAAGGCTACTGCAAGCTATTTGATAAGACAGTCACATTAAAACAGTAAAAACATGACCAGTGATCTTGTTGACCTCATAATTCAGTTTGAAATAGTCACTTGAAGTAAGCACTTTGAAGTAACTGTAGTCCTCATCATTAGATAGAGAGACAAATAGAACTGCTTAAAAAGCGCATTGTTGGTGGTGTAGTTTTTTTAAAATTTAGGGTCCACACATGTTAATCAAAACTGATGCACTTGTCCACCTTTTTTGTTGATGTTTCTTTGTTGGCAAATTAAGTCACTTATTGGAAGCTCTTCATATCCTATTCAAAGGATAGCAACCAAGTTACATACTTGGGTAATTCTACCAAAATTGTATTTCTGAATTCTAGATTATATTGTCTTTGTAGAATACAGGAACTTTCAGTAATAAATATCTGACTTTAAAAGATATATCTACTTATTTCTTTTAGTGATCCTGAATAAAAGCATATTCCATTCTACCTTAATTCAAACTTTCTACTCTCTACAAAACTGGAAACCCTACATTATCAGATTTTTCTTTTTAGTTCATATTTATTTGGTTTGAAATGCTTTCTAAACTCTTTTTTGCAAATTTCCAAATGTACTGTTTCTACTCAGAAGTAGCTTCCAATGACCCCATGTGTACCCATCCCCCAGTTTTATCAACCTTTTGCCATACTTTAAAAAATAATCTATATATTCTCCTTTTTGCTAAAATATTTTAATCAAATTTTGATATGTCTTGTCATTTCATCCCTAAATATTTCAGTATGTGTCTTAAACAAAGTGAAATTAAAAATGAATGCTTTCTAATAACAGTTTTATTAAGGTATATTTTATATACCATAACAATTTGACAGCTACATAAATGTTTTCTTAAGTGGGGTGTATTATCACGTCTAACATGATTAACAATGTCTTAATATCATCAACTAACTAGTTCATGTTCAAATTTCCCTAATTGTCTAAAAACATTCTTTATGTATTTTTACAGTTAATTTGATCCAGATCTAAAACTGGCCCACTCACTCACTGTATGCGGTTGTTTTGTATCTTATATCGCTCTTAACCAGAAACAGGTGTTCCCCCTCCCCTGTTTGTTTCGTGCCTTCGTCTTGTAAAAGAAATGTGGTCAGTTGTCCTGTAGTATGCATGGGTTTGTTTAATTTGTTCCTCTATAGTTCTTGTAGATTAGAAGTTAAATCAAAGCCTTGTTTACACTCAGGTTTAGTCTTTTGGGGGAAATATTTCACAGGTGGTACTATTTCCTATAATGAGAAGGCACATAATATTTGATTGTTGTACTTCTAGTGATGCCAATATTGTTAGGCTCAGGTGGTGACAGTCTTTTTATTGTAGAGTTTCCTGTCAGTCTTCCCTATGGGATGCTAAAGCCATTGATGATTGTTGCCTGATCCAGTTATTTTATTAGGAGTTTCAAAATGATCATTTTCAAAGTGTGTCATTACCTCTGCATTTATTAATAGATGTTAACAGAACTTCTCGTACACTGAGCTGTTTGGCTAACTTGAAATATGCTTCATATCAGAAAAGCAGAGTAAATAAAGGAGAAATAATTAAGCATCGATTTTCAGAGTAAAAAGTCAGTGCCCTAGCAACCTATAGTGGTGTCCAGTGAATTTTGTTTGTGTCTCTTCTGAATATCATTATGAGCTCATGACTTTATATATTCAGTATGTTTCGATAACTTGCAGGCATTATTCCTTCTGATCTCACCATGTCTCATCTTTGGTCATTAGGAGCCTCTTCAAGCTGGCTCCTGTATCCTTTTGATAAAACCCTATTGGCCTTTGATAGCCTCATTGCTTTTTGGCTCAACATGATATTCGAGGTTGATCTTACCCATTTCTTGCCCCAGACATAGAATCATCCATTTTTCTGAGAAAATATTCCCCAGTTACCTTCTTTTCTTTACTCAGTACCCATCTTGATCTATATACTGTGATACTGCAAAACTCATACTTTAACTCGTTCTCTGTATCTAATTGTACAGTCGACTGTATATATCCTGCCTTTTCTATATTTGTTGTCTGTATTAAATCACAAGCCTTTTCTCTCCTTCTTGTGCCTTGTTCTGTGGCACATGACTACATTCACCTTAGTATTTCATTCCTTAATACTTCATTTTTCTCTCTTGTTCCATATTGTTTAATAGATTTATGTCTTCTTTTGAATTTTATTTTATTTATTTTTTTATACAGCAGGTTCTTATTAGTCATCAGTTTTATACAGATCAGTGTATACATGTCAATCCCAATCGCCCAATTCATCACACCACCACCACCACCACCCTGCCACTTTCCCCCCTTGGTGTCCATATGTTTCTTCTCCACATCTGTGTCTCAATTTCTGCCCTGCAAACTGGTTCATCTGTACCATTTTTCTAGGTTCCATATATATGCGTTAATATACGATATTTGTTTTTCTCTTTCTGACTTACTTCACTCTGTATGACAGTCTCTAGATCCATCCACATCTCAATAAATGACTCGATTTCATTCCTTTTTATGACTGAGTAATATTCCATTGTATATATGTACCACATCTTCTTTATCCATTCGTCTCTCGATAGGCATTTAGGTTGCTTCCATGACCTGCCTACTGCCTACTGTAAATAGTGCTGCAATGAACATTGGGGTGCATGTGTCTTTTTGAATTATGGTTTTCTCTGGGTATATGCCCAGTAGTGGGACTGCTGGATCATATGGTAATTCTATTTTTAGTTTTTTAAGGAACCTCCATACTGTTCTCCATAGTGGGTGTATCAACTTACATTCCCACCAACAGTGCAAGAGGGTTCCCTTTTCTCCACACCCTCTCCAGCATTTGTTGTTTGTAGAATTTCTGATGATGCCCATTCTACCTGGTGTGAGGTGATACCTCATTGTAGTTTTGCTTTGCATTTCTCTAATAATTAGTGATGTTGAGCAGCTTTTCATGTGCTTCTCGGCCATCTGTATGTCTTCTTTGGAGAAATGTCTATTTAGGTCTTCTGCCCATTTTTGGATTGGGTTGTTTGTTTTTTTGATATTGAGCTGCATGAGCTGTTTATATATTTTGGAGATTAATCCTTTGTCCGTTGATTCGTTTGCAAATATTTTCTCCCATTCTGAGGGTTGTCTTTTCGTCTTGTTTATGGTTTCCTTTGCTGTGCAAAAGCTTTGAAGTTTCATTAGGTCCCATTTGTTTATTTGTGTTTTTATTTCCATTACTCTAGGAGGTGGATCAAAAAAGATCTTGCTGTGATTTATGTCAAAGAGTGTTCTTCCTATGTTTTCCTCTAAGAGTTTTATAGTGTCCAGTCTTACATTTAGGTCCCTAATCCATTTTGAGTTTATTTTTGCATATGGTGTTAGAGAGTGTTCTAATTTCATTCTTTTACATGTAGCTGTCCAGTTTTCCCAGCACCACTTACTGAAGAGACTGTCTTTTCTCCATCGTACTTCCTTGCCTCCTTTGTCATAGATTAGTTGACCATAGGTGTGTGGGTTTATCTCTGGGCCTTCTATCTTGTTCCATTGATCTATGTTTCTGTTTTTGTGCCAGTACCATATTGTGTTGATTACTGTAGCTTTGTAATATAGTCTGAAGTCAGGGAGTGTGATTCCTCCAGCTCCGTTTTTTTCCCTCAAGACTGCTTTGGCTATTCGGGTTCTTTTGTGTCTCCATACAAATTTTAAGACTTTTTGTTCTAGTTCCGAAAAAAATGCCATTGGTAATTTGATACGGATTGCCTTGAATCTGTAGACTGCTTTGGGTAGTATAGTCATTTTCACAATATTGATTCTTCCAATCCAAGAACATGGTATATCTCTCCATCTGTTGGTATCATCTTTAATTTCTTTCATCAGTGTCTTATAGTTTTCTGCATACAGGTCTTTTGTCTCCCTAGGTAGGTTTATTCCTGGGTATTTTATTCTTTTTGTTGCAATGGTAAATGGGAGTGTTTCCTTAATTTCTCTTTCAGATTTTTCATCATTAGTATATACGAATGCAAGAGATTTCTGTGCATTAATTTTGTATCCTGCTACTTTACCAGATTCATTGATTAGCTCTAGTAGTTTTCTGGTGGCATCTTTAGGATTCTCTATGTATAGTATCATGTCATCTGCAAACAGTGACAGTTTTACTTCTTCTTTTCCAATTTGTATTCCTTTTATTTCTTTTTCTTCTCTGATTGCTGTGGCTAGGACTTCCAAAACTGTGTTGAATAATAGTGCTAAGAGTGGACATCCTTGTCTTGTTCCTGATCTTAGAGGAAATGCTTTCATTTTTTTCACCATTGACAGTGATGTTTGCTGTGGGTTTGTCATATATGGCCTTTATTATGTTGAGGTAGGTTCCCTCTATGCCCAGTTTCTGGAGAGTTTTTATCATAAATGGGTGTTGAATTTTGTCAAAAGCTTTTTCTGCATCTATTGAGATGATCATATGGTTTTTATTCTTCAATTTGTTAATATGGTGTATCACATTCATTGATTTGCGTATATTGTGTATATTGAAGAATCCTTGCATCCCTGGGATAAATCCCACTTGATCATGGTGTATGATCCTTTTAATGTGTTGTTGGATTCTGTTTGCTAGTATTTTGTTGAGAATTTTTGCATGTATATTCATCAGTGATATTGGTCTGTAATTTTCTTCTTTTGTAGTATCTTGGTCTGGTTTTAGTATCAGGGTGATGGTGGCCTCATAGAATGAGTTTAGGAGTGTTCCTTCCTCCTCAGTTTTTTGGAAGAGTTTGAGAAGGATGGGTGTTAGCTCTTCCCTAAACGTTTGATAGAATTCACCTGCGAAGCCATCTGGTCCTGGAATTTTGTTGGTTGGAATATTTTTAATCCCAGTTTCAATTTCATTACTTGTGATTGGTCTGTTCATATTTTCTATTTCTTCCTGGTTCAGGCTTGGAAGGTTATACCTTTCTAAGAATGTGTCCATTTCTTCCAGGTTCTCCATTTTATTGGCATAGAGTTGCTTGTAGTATTCTCTTAGGATGCTTTGTATTTCTGTGGTGTCCATTGTAACTTCCTAATTTTCATTTGTAACTTTATTGATTTGAGTCCTCTCCCTCTCTTTCACATGAGTCTGGCTAATGGTTTATCAATTTTGTTTATCTTCTCAGAGAACCAGCTTTTAGTTTTATTGATCTTTGCTATTATTTTCTTTGTTTCTATTTCATTTATTTCTGCTCTGATCTTTATGATTTCTTTCCTTCTACTAATTTTGGGTTTTGTTTGTTCTTCTTTCTCTAGTTCCTTTAGGTGTAAGGTTGTATTGTTTATTTGAGATTTTTCTTGTTTCTTGAGGTAGGCTTGTATTGCTATAAGCTTCCCTCTTAGAACTGCTTTTGCTGCATCCCATAAGTTTTGTATCGTCGTGTTTTCATTGTCATTTGTCTCTGGGTATTTTTTGATTTCCTCTTTTGTTTCTTCAGTGATCTCTTGGTTATTTAGTAACGTATTGTTTAGCCTCCATGTGTTTGTGTTTTTTACTTTTTTTCCCTGTAATTCATTTCTAATCTCATAGCATTGTGGTCAGAAAAGATGCTTGATACGATTTCACTTTTCTTAAATTTACTGAGGCTTGATTTGTGATGCAAGATGTGTTCTATCCTGGAGAATGTTCCGTGTGCATCTGAGAATAAAGTGTGATCTGCTGTTTTTGGATGGAATGTCCTATAAATATCAATTAAATCTGTCTGATCTATTGTGTCATTTAAAGCTTGTGTTTCCTTATTAATTTTCTGTTTGGATGATCTGTCCATTGGTGTAAGTGAGGTGTTAGAGTCCCCCACTATTATTGTGTTCCTGTTGATTTCCTCTTTTACAGCTGTTAGCAGTTGCCTTAGGTATTGAGGTGCTCCCATGTTGGGTGCATATATATTTATAATTGTTATATCTTCTTCTTGGATTAATCCCTTGATCATTATGTAGTGTCCTTCCTTGTCTCTTGTAACATTCTTTATTTTAAAGTCTATTTTATCTGATATGAGTATTGCTACTCCAGCTTTCTTTTGATATCCATTTGCATGGAATATCTTTTTCCATCCCCTCACTTTCAGTCTGTATGTGTCCCTAGGTCTGAAGTATATCTCTTGTAGACAGCATATATATGGGTCTTGTTTTTGTATCCATTCAGCAAGCCTGTGTCTTTGGTTGGAGCATTTAATCCATTCATGTTTAAGGTAATTATCGATATGTATGTTCCTATGACCATTTTCTTAATTGTTTTGGGTTTGTTTTTGTAGGTCCTTTTCTTCTCTTGTGTTTCCCACTTACAGAAGTTCCTTTAGCATTCGTTGTAGAGCTGGTTTGGTATTGCTGAATTCTCTTAGCTTTTGCTTGTTTGTAAAGCTTTTGATTTCTCCATCAAATCTGAATGAGATCCTTGCTAGGTAGAGTAATCTTGGTTGTAGGTTCTTCCCTTTCATCACTGTAAGTATATCATGCCACTTCCTTCTGGCTTGTAGAGTTTCTGCTGAGAAATCAGCTGTTAACCTTATGGGAGTTCCCTTATATGTTATTTGTCATTTTTCCCTTGCTGCTTTCAATAGTTTTTCTTTTTCTTTAATTTTTGCCAATTTGATTACTATGTGTCTCGGCGTGTTTCTCCTTGGGTTTATCCTGCCTGGGACTCTCTGCGCTTCCTGGACTTGGGTGGCTTTTTCCTTTCCCATGCTAGGGAAGTTTTCGACTATAATCTCTTCAAAGATTTTCTCAGGTCCTTTCTCTCTCTCTTCTCCTTCTGGGACCCCTATAATGTGAATGTTGTTGCTTTTAATGTTGTCCCAGAGGTCTCTTAGGCTGTTTTCATTTCTTTTCATTCTTTTTTCTTTATTATGTTCTGCAGCAGTGAATTCCACCATTCTGTCTTCCAGGTCACTTATCCGTTCTTCTGCCTCAGTTATTCTGCTACTGATTCCTTCTAGTGTAGTTTTATTTTCAGTTATTGTATTGTTCATCTCGGTTTGTTTGTTCTTTAATTCTTCTAGGTCTTTGTTAAACATTTCTTGCATCTTCTCAATCTTTGCCTCCATTCTTTTTCCGAGGTCCTGTATCATCTTCATTATCATTATTCTGAATTCTTTTTCTGGAAGGTTGCCTATCTCCACTTCATTTAGTTGTTTTTCTGGGGTTTTATCTTGTTCCTTCATCTAGTACATAGCCCTCTGCATTTTCATCTTGTCTATCTTTCTGTGAATGTGGCTTTTGTTCCACAGGCTGCAGGATTCTAGATTTATGTCTTTTTAAAGAAATTTGTAATTTCCTGGAGGTCAGGACTTCTCCATTACTGAAGGAGATAAAAAACAAATCTATTAGGAATATAATGATAGTGGAAAAAATTTTAATTGAATTGAAAGGCTTGTTTTGTTTGGCTCACTTACAGCCATGTTTGCCAACAGTTTGACACCGGTAGTTCCAATGCTACATTTAAATCCAAGGCAAACTGAATCACGAATCTTTGTACCAGAATTTAAAGTACAGGTGGTTTAAAAGTAATCAAATTAAGTATGGGAAAGGAGGCACAAATATTCTGTTCAGAGAATTAAAAAATAAAACTTGGTTGTTGGTTCTAGCATGTAGTATTATGGCACATTCAAGAAAAATACTTTCAGATGGTCATTACTTTTGGTGCCTGGCCTCAATTCCTACTTGGCTTAGCTTCATTATAGGTGGCCCAGAACTTGGCTGGTAAGTAGGAGAGTTGGAAGCAAGACTGGCTGCCTAGCAAAATGATTTGAATAGCTTCTGATCTTATTTGTCATTTTATCAACTATTTTTTGTACTTTCTATGGTTTTCATAGAAGTATGAATACCAGAAAAGCCAGACTATTTACAACACTTAAAAATGTGACACTAGTCCTATAATGGCACTGAAGCTACTTGTCATGTGATGAGACTCTATGTTAATTTGTTTTATGATTAGAGTAGGAAGTAGCTGAAGTGACACGTCCCATCTGTCTATTCCCTTCTTTCTTTTCTCTTACCCCCAAAGAAGATGCTAAAGATTCTTCAGGGAAGAATAAAAAGATTAATTTGAGAATAGATTTATATTCATGTTAAGACAACACTTCTTGGGTTTGCTTATAGGTCCTGTTATTGCCTTGGAGTTCAATGGAGATGGTGCTGTAGAAGGATGTCAACTTATTGTCAATGAGATATTCAGTGGGACCAAGGTACAAGATTTTATTGACTGTATTTCATTCAAACCTTTCCTTTCCTTTCTTTTTCCTTACAATTAAATAGTATTTTCAGCACATCATGATTTTTAGAATTTATGGTAAATAATTGGGAAGTAAGCTTTGGTTTTTCCTTGCCAAACTAAAATTTTAATGCTTAAAAATTTACAAAGTAAGTATCTACTTATTAAAAACCTTCAGTAATACATGTTTCTAAAGTAAAATGTCTCACCAAATGTCTCTTCAAGTTCTTCCTTTTTTAAAAGTAGTGATATGTTGAAAATGTTATATCTCTAAGATTGTATACTTTAGATGGACAATCCTATTGCCCAGTGTTCATTTTCATTTGCTTCAGTAATACTTGATCAAAACTTGAACTTGAGCTATATCTAGAAATCACTACATGTAGGTATTTTCTAGATATGGTTGATGAGGTTGCTGTATCTGAAAATTTCAAACTTAACTTAATATAGCTTAAAAACCAAACATTATAAGAGGACTAAATGAGTATATATAACTGGGTTTTTTTGATAAATATCTGAGAGGAAATTTTTGATTTTATAGTCTGATTTGGCTTATGGTCCCTTGAATTTGCATAATTCAGAGTACTTTGTCTTTTGTCTCATTTTATCATCACAACAGTACTAAGGGAGAGGGCAAATCAGATTGAATAGAAAAGGAAACAGAGAGAAAATGGTTATATGATTTGGAGTTTTTAGATCTGAATGAGTTAAAGATTATCTAATCCAACTTTCTGATTTTACATATGTGGAAACTGAGCCCAGAGAGGTTTATTAAATTGTTAGCATCATACAACTAGTTTATGATAAAGCTAAATAGAACCCAGGTCTCCTCTAATTTCTGGCTGACATTTATAAAAGCTGTTTTTGAAGGGTTCTATTGAGTACTGCTTTGTTGATGTTTGGAAAATAGTTAATTTAAAATTAGTAATATATCTTTAGCAGCTTTGAAAAAGATAATCTCAAGTTTTCCTTCTCAGCCTATTGAGATTCTTATTTAGAAAATAGAAGAAATTAAGAGTTCTTTAAATAAACCTCTTTATTCGTAGCTTTCATAATATTGGCTGTTACATACTTTAAAAACTGAAATTCCAAGTGTAATAAAATACAACTTAAGTATTATGAAAGCAAAGATCTTAATTATATCTTAAGTGCTTTTAAAAAAGCTCAATTACATCATAGCTTTTGAAACTATATTGCATGAATTCTACAGAAAATCCACAAATATTATAAATGATGTACTTGAATTTCTTTTAAATAGCAAGCCTGTGACTGTTCTGTGAAGAATGTGGGCTTTGGAATTTGGGTATTACTAGCATGTATTTTTTGTCTCTTTTATGTTTAACATAGATGTTTGTATCAGAAAGCAAGGATGCGGCATCTGGAGATGTAGACAGCTTCTACAACTTTGCTGATATACAAATGGGAATATGAAGTGCGATGTGGAACAAGGACTTGATTTTAAGCCCTTTTCATTTTGTGTATTAGCAATGGTTTTTTTTTTACTGATGCTATAATTGTTAAAGTCATTTTTAAAATAAATTTTTGAATACTGCATCATTTACTTGAGTTTCAAAAAGAGTTCATTTTAAATTAAGTAGTTTTAATCAGCTTAAAAAACATTTAACCCAGTTCAGTGAGCTTGTAGGTTTTGTTTCTCTGCATATGATACTGTTATTAGAAAATAGAAGTGGCTAACAGTTCATGATTTTAGTCCTAATTAAATGTTCTTTCAAATCTCTAATTTACACTTTCCTCAGTACTCCATAATATTTGAGAATATATTCCATTGCTTCTTTTTTAATTTAGAAGGATTCGTTACTAGCAGATCGGTTAGAATGAACCTATGTGCATTTTTTTTCATGTATATACATCCAGTTAAATATTTGCTTCCTAATTGCATAATATGGCAAATGAAATTTTGTATACAGAGTTGACATAATACTTCGTAAATTAAGATTATTAAATTAATAGGTATTTGATAACCAGTTTTGCAAGTAACTCTACTAACTGATGTTGGTATAGCTGTTTAAAGACTACTTTGTGAGTAGTATGATTATTTGAATAAATTCCACATTGTTTAGTTTTTGAATACAACTGCTAGATGACTCTTCTGCTTCCTGGTAAGAAAAGGTGTATGCAACACTGAAACTATAGAAGCCCAATCACCAGCAGTTCAAAAAGGTGATCACTGTTTTATCAGCTCTTATGAGCTATTAGAATTAAAACAAAGCCTTGCAACATTTAGGTAAGAAATACTTAAGCATAGTGATAAGCTATGCAGATTATTAAAAAGCTAGATAAATTTGATTTTAATTAGATATCCCACTTCTATCAATCAATGTTCAAGTATGATAAAATTATTTTGGTTGCTTTAAAACATTATTTTCCAGATCAACCTGACCGTAATAATTTACCATGGGGCAGGGGAGAGCTACTTGTTTAAAAATCCACATTCTTGGACCAATCCTTAGGCAAATCGATTCAGTGCCCAGGGGAAACTCTGTTTTAAGGGGTTTGTTGTAACGTAAGGTAATCAGAAGATCTTGATAGGCTGATCTTGTGAGAAGGGACTGAACCTGCCATCTACACCACACAGAGTAGCTAATCAGAAGTTAGCTTTCATAGGTCTATTTTTAAAAGGAACCTTAAATTTAACTATGTTTTGATAAAACTAAAGCTGAAAATAATCACTTATAAAAATTCCTCTTATGATTGTTACTAACAATGTATTTTCGTGTTTAAACTGAAAATATTTTTGTGGATATTTTCAGATTCATTTACAACTATTGCATTGAATTGTGTGTCGATATTCAGAAATAATACATTAAAAGACTTTTCACTTTAAATTAATAAGTAATATTGACCACCTACCCTGTGCCTCACCTTGTATTAGCATTGTATCATTTCAGTCTTCTACAAGAGCATTCTATTCTACATAACCTATCCTTTAAATCAAAATGAATTCGTAAGATACAAATAAAAATCGGTGATGGGTTTAATATAATTTTTATCATAATTTACAAATGAGCTTTGCCAAGTAGTAGTCAGAGGACATTAATTTTTCTCATAGGTAAGCTAAATTAAACATATTCTTATCATAATTACATTATTAAATCCCATTATTCACAGTTTAAAAAATCACAGTACTTTGTTTTTCAAAAATATAATACAATGTTATACAACGCTGTAAATTGAGTTCTTTATTTTACCTATGGTATTTTAGCAAAAACTCAGGAATATTACATATAAGGGAGATGTTAATTTAAAATTTTCCACTAAATTTAGTATCTATTAACCAAAGCCTAAAATTTTATACTCTTCAGTTAGATAAGAGCTTTTACCCAAGTTTAATTTGTCTTTCAGGACAGTTCTTTGCTTCTGAATGTTTGAAAAGATTTTTTAAAAATAAGTAGTGCTACGTTGTTGTTTTTATCATTCTAAACCTTGATTGTAATTAGAGTATTCTACATTTCATTTCTGAATAGCTTTTGAATTCATGAAAAAAGAATTAGCAATGAAAACTTAGTAAGTTTATTAAGATATACATGTTTAGACATTATATTAGCTTATTTCTCTTGTGTTAATAGTACTGCTGTTTTTGCTTCTGTATATTTATATCTAGCTTTTGTATGTAATTTATCTAGTGTTTATAAAATGTGATTTGTAATAAATATTGTTAAAATGAAAATGAATTAACACTAATTTTTGAAGAGCACTTCTATAACATATATTTACTCATACGTGTACCAAAATATGATCATGACACAAATTTTTTAATGATAAAAGTAAAATAAATGGTCTAATCTGTCTTATGTTAATGATAAATGAACGGTATGCCATGTTGTGTGTACAAAGCACTCTGGAGAAATGCAAAGGAAGTAGAAAACCTGTTTTAATCTAAGGAATTTCCAATATCATGCTCCCTTTGTTAAAAGATACGTTTTGCTATGATTGAATACTTACTAAGATTAGGCATCTTTTTCTTCCATATTTAAGAAAATAGTGAATTGTTTGTGATATACTTTCAGGTTTATACAAATGGACCTTATTTTTGAATTGCTACCAAATTTATCAGCCTTTGTACCCAATTTCTCCCTCTCGCAGCCCATAAATCAGAGAAACTGCAGATTGGTTAGTTTTAAAAATAACATTTATTATCATTATTTCTATGTATAAAGCTTCTACATGTATATTTAGAGCATTTGGGGGGAAAAACAGAACTGTGCAAGATAGTAGCAAAAATTACTTCCTACTTATTGGATAATTCTTGGTGTGCTGAGTTTAAATTTTTTCTCATTTTTATTTTCATTTTATATTTGTGTGAGTTATGATTTTATCTTCTTTTTTAAACATCTTTATTGGAGTATAATTGCTTTACAATGGTGTGTTAGTTTCTGCTGTATAACAAAGTGAATCAGCAATACATATACATCTATCCCCATATCTCCTCCCTCTTGCGTCTCCCTCCCACCCTCCCTATCCCACCCCTCTAGGTGGTCACAAAGCACTGTGTTTTTCTCATTTAAAAGGGACATATTTAGGGACTTCCCTGGTGATCCAGTGGTTAAGAGTCCGTGCTCCCAATGCAGGGGCCACGGGTTGGATCCCTGGTCAGGGAACTAAGATCCTGCATGCCGTGTGGTGCGGCCAAATAAATAAATAAATAATAGAAGGGTCATATTTAACTCTGTTTTACATAGGAAGAGAAGATGCTGTAATTAAGGTATGATTACTCCTTCAAAATCCATTCTAGAAAATATTTTATCCTTTAAAAGTGTAACACTAAAAAAAGCCGCATTTCATTTGAATTTTAGTAATGAAAACTTTTTTTGTGAAAATGGAGGCATTCACCATTGACTTGGTTTCCTTTTTTGGTCGAGTGTTTGCAGAGGGTGGCAATCGGTCCTACTCAGCTGGGGAGGCAGTAAACCTTTATACTACTTCATCTCTCTCCTTTGACATTTGCGACATTTTGGCTTTTAGTGGCAAACTCCAGCAAGATGTTCAGAAGCAGTGTTTTTTTTCCTTTTCTAGTGTTTTGGTGCTTTCCTGGTCAGGGCAGGTTCTTACCTATAAATAGATGTTGAGGGAGCAGGCTCACAGGTAGCAGGGAGCCCCCAGCATCCTTCTCTCGGCTCTGATCCTCCCTCTGGGGTCTGCCTTCCCCATTTCAGTTTAATCTGTCCACTAGTAATTGGACTAATGAAAAGTAACTTGTAAGTGGCGACAAGCAATTAACTGATGTTTGTAAAGTGCCTTGAAATGGTGCTTTATGGACGTTAAGTATTACTGTGCTCAGCAAAGTAGTATGGTGATCTTTTAAAGTAGTTCAGTTGTGAAGCCATACACCCACCTACAAATAGGCAACTGAATAAGAGAAAACACATATAAGAGGCTGTTAAGACTTAAGTGCTGTTCTCTTATTGATTGATGTACTTTCATTTGTCAATTGTAGTTCAGCTTGTTAGGCTCATTAATAGAACCTTTTATATTATTTCACCCTAACTTCTAAACTGAGCATATATTAAGTGATTTTTAAATTTATCCCAGGACTTCCCTGGCTGTCCAGTGGTTAAGACTCCTTGCTTCCACTGCAGGGGGCACGGGTTTGATCCCTGGTCGAGGAACTAAGATCCTGCATGCCATGTGGTGTGGCGAAAAAAAAAAAATTATCTCATTAGAGCCATCTAGTTTTAGGACTGTGAAGTGTATGGACATTTTCAGTCCCTCATTTTACAGATGATAAATTTGAGGGTCAGAAAATTTAGATGGCCTGTCCAACTCAAACCATAATCACTGAACTACGGTGTAGACCTCTTGACTTTTCCCCTGCGATCACCCAGAGAACAAGGCTCAGCTCATCAGCCTCCTTCTTTACGAAGCCTTTTCTAACTCTCACAAAGGTGCAGCCCCTCTTTGGTGCTTACACAGTCCTCTGTATAGATTTCCTGTAACACTTTATTCTATTTCTTTAGCCATTCCTCCCTTGCTACTCAAAGTGTGCCCTGTAGACCGTCAGCATCAGCATCACCTAGAGTTTGTTAAAGAGTATCAGGCCCCATTCCAGATTTGTTGAATAAGCCTGTCAACTGAAGAAAAATGTACAGCCTAAAAGTTGCAAGTCATATTTTATTCAGACTCTAATCCAAAAAGATATATGCACCCCTATGTTCATAGCAGCACTATTTGCAATAGCCAAGACGTGGAAACAACCTAAATGTCCATCGACAGATGGATAAAGAAAATGTGGTACATATATACAATGGAATACTACTCAGCTATAAAAAAGAATGAAATAATGCCAGCTGCAGCAACATGGTGGACCTGGAGGGCATTATGCAAGGTGAAATAAGTCAGACAGAGAAAGACAAATACCATATGATATCACTTATATGTGGAATCCAAAATGTGACAGAAATGAACCTCTCTGTGAAACAGAACAGACTCACGGACATAGAGAACAGACTTGTGGTTGTCAAGGGGAGAGGGTTGGGGGAGGGATGGAGTGGGAGGTTGGTGTTAGCAGATGTAAGCTTTTATATATAGAATGGATCAACAACAAGGTCCTACTGTATAGCACAGAGACCTATATTCGGTATCCTATGAAAAACCATAATAGAAAAGAATATTAAGAAAAAGAATATATATATATGTTTTATTCAGGGACCTTACTGAGAACTATAGCCTGGGAGATAGCCTCTCAGATAGCTCTGAGGAACTGCCCCAAAGAGGTAAGGGAGGAGCCAGGATATATAGGAGTTTTTGCTTGGAAAACAAACATAGTCGAACATCAAAAGATTACCACTAATCACAAAAAGCAGACATCCTAAGTTAATGGTTTTAGTCCTTTTCTATGTATGGGAAGATCCAAGAGTCTGGGCTCATAGAAATCATTCCTTAGATATGCATCTCAACTATCTAGGGCCTGTATCCTGTTTTTCTACATCCTGAATTCCCCCAGGGGGCACCATGGGGCAGGGGGCAGCTGCAGTGGTTGCTGGCTTGATGGTGGACATCATTGTTTACTGAAATGGCAGGCAACATTTTCTGTCTGCAAGCTTCTACCTTTTAACAAGGTGTTCAGGGGATTCAGTATATAAAGTTGGAGAAGCTCTGTCCTAGACTGTTAGTTCCTCAAGCACTAAAATCAAGGCTCAGAAACCTTTGTATTCATAGAGAGTAGCTTAGGATCCAGTAATGTGATCTATATTTAATAAATATTTTTGACTGAATGACATAATCCAGTGCTTCATTCTACTCTATCAGATTTTAGTTTTTTTCTGTAATTCCTCTCTTCATGTACTCTCCTTGATAGGCTTTGGAATAAAAACATTCTACAATATTTACTTCCCGCCCCCCCAGTTTTGTGTTGAAATAGTAAACAGGGTCTCTGCCCACTGAGGCTCCTTTAGAGCTTTAAGAACATCAGTGGTATGCATCGGAAACAGAGAAGAGCACAGCAGTTTCTGACTTAAATTTTCTTCTGATGTGTTTTCTTATTCAAGTTTGTTTTATTCAATGAGGAAATGTGTTGCATAAGCCAGAGTGGTGCTTTGTTGATGCTGGGGCTGAGTTAAAGTAAAACAGCAGTCAGCTACTTGCTTTGGGCTTGTGGGGAAAGTTAGTCATTTAGTCCCTCTCAGATGTTATCCTCCCTCTTTATCTCTTGACATCTTTCCACTTGGAGAGTTTAGGGATGAGCTTGGCCATCATCATCAATAGAGCATGTGCAGGATTGTCCAGGGAAGTGGGGGAGGAGACAAGTAACCCTGAGTCTCCTTTCTCCTAAAGACCAGCATTATCATAACAGGTAAGTGGTAGAGCTGGGGTTTAAATGGCTGTCTGTTAACCACTATTTCAGAGAGAGGGGCATATCACAATTACTTGTGGGTGTTTTTCAAAATACATATGGCCCTTCAGGCAGTTAGAAAGCCTAAACAAGGGGGCTGTACAAAGCATTAAAGGTGGGGGAAGAAGATCAAAGAAGGGCAGAGAAACAACATTCGAGTAGCAAAAAACAAAGATCTCTATGTACTGTGGACAAAAAATGTTGCCTGCCATTAAGCCATCAGGCACTGCAGCCCCCCACCCAGTGGTGTACCCTCAGGGGAATTCAGATGGAGAAAAACAGGATACTGGCCCTAGATAGTTAAGATGCATATCAAAGGAATAATTTCGATGAGCCCAGACTCTTGCATCTTCCCATACATACATAGAAGAGCACTAATATCATTCACTGGAGATGTCTTTTTCGTGTGTGATTAGCAAAAATCTTTTGATGTTCGACTACATTTTTTTTTTTTTTGCAAAAACTCCTATATATCCTGGCCCCTCCCTTACCTCTTCAGGACAGTTCCTTAGAGCTATCTGAGAGGCTGTCTCCTGGGCTATAGTCCTCTCTCAGTAAGGTGCCCAAATAAAACATAAGTCACAACGTTTAGGTTGTGGGCTTTTCTTCAGTGGGCAGTACTGATAAGGAGTAATGTTACTTGTAGGTTACAAAACCAAGGTCTACAACAGTGTACCCCCTGTGCTACCTTATGTGTAAGAAAAGGGGAGATAATAAGTACATGTATATATATGCTTAATTTTGCATAAAGGACCACTGAAAGAACAAATAAACCAATAAAAGTTGCCCACAGGAGGCAAGAGAAACCAAGGGGGATGGGGTCAGAAGTGGGAATGAGATTCCTAAATATACCTTTTTACAGCTTTGATTTTTGAACTTTGTAAATATATTATCTGTTTTTAGATCCAAGTTGGGGGTAAAGAAGCAGAAAGAAGGTGCTTAGAGAGTAAAAGAGAAAAAGAATAAGAATAGAAAAAAATCATCGGAATACTTTTTCCAAAGACAAGTTGGTGATTTTTTTACTTGGGATGGAATTCAGGGAAAGCAAAAAAAAGTTAATACCCAGAGATGGCTGGAAAGAGACAACCTATACCTTAGACCAGACCTGGATCCTGATAGAAAAGATGTGTCCTGAGTGACCAAGAGAGTTGAGGAAGAATCCAACTTGATGAAGGGATAGGAACTGAGTAACTATCAAGTCAGTGGCACTTCTCCTATTGCTATTCATGTGTATTACAACCCCCTTTATACTGTGTGTGTCAATGCCACTTATATTTCAGAAGAGTGCCTCTAAATCTTCTCGTCAAGATCCATAGGTTGTTGTTATTTTTGTTTGTTTTTTAGGGGGGGTTGTTATCGTTGTTTTTTGTTTTTTTGGCCACACCACGTGGCTTGTGGGGTCTTAGTTCCCCGAACGCGGCCCTTGGCAGTGAAAGTGCAGCATCCCAACCACTGGACCACCAGGGAATTTCCTGTTTGTTTTTTAATCACACTTTGTTCCCTATAGCATTTTTCACTGATAATCATTGCCTTGTTCTTTAAAATGTCTCTCACCTTGGTTCCTGTGATAATGAATGCAGTTATCCACCATCCACGAATTCACTGAGCACTGCTTCTTGGGCCAGGCACTGTGCTAGCCTCAGTTTTTCCTACTTCTTTGAGACTTAGTCTCTTTGTTTAGCTCTTCATTTCTTTTTTTTTTCTCTCTGCCCTTCCTTTTCCCTCTTCCACCTCAGCTGTTATCATGGTACAAGGGTCAGTCGTGAATCCTCTGCTTTGATCTCTGTGTCCTTTCCTTTAGGTCCATGAACCCTTCTCACAGCTTCAACCAGCACCGCTAAGGACAGCCATTTATCTGGCTGCTGTTGCTCAATCTTCAGCTCTACCAAATATCTTCACCCAAGTAGTTAAATTTTAATTGTTCTCCTGGTCTCACCATGTAGTACACTGAACTCATCACATTCCTCCCTCCCAGATGGTCTCCCTGTCCTGGCACCCTTGCTTCCATTGATGACACGAAATTATCTCAGTTATACCACTGACATTTTGCGGTCATCTTAGAATGTTCTTCCCCCCACCCACCCCACCCCTTGCTAGGAAGCTCTTAACTAGCCCTGTTGTTGAAATGTTTCTCTTCTCCATCCTTTCCTTTGCATGCCCATACTTATCAACCAAATGTAGGCACATGGTTGCTACATTGGCCTCCTCACTAGGACCCCTACTTAAGATCTCTGCTCGCTTCCTCTCACGCATCCCATACACTGCAGGGTTTTGCTCTGCATAGTAGTTAAGAGCGTAGCCTTTGGGGGTGTTTTTGTTATCATTAATCTCGCATCATCTTGTGTGATGCACAGTTGACAAGCTAGATTGTCAACTTCTGGAGTAATCCAAATGATGAACACCTTCGTTCTCAAGTCTGGGACCACTTTCTTTTTTTTAATGATATCTGATTTTTTAAAATAAATTTATTTTATTTATTTATTTTTGGCTGTGTTGGGTCTTTGTTGCTGCACGTGGGCTTTCTCTAGTTGCGGTAAGCAGGGGCTACTCTTCATTGCGGTGCACGGGCTTCTCATTGCGATGGCTTCTCTTGTTGCGGAGCACGGGCTCTAGGCGCACAGGCTTCAGTAGTTGCAGCACGCGGGCTCAGTAGTTGTGGCTCACAGGCTATAGCGTGCAGGCTCAGTAGTTGTGGTGCATGGGCTTAGTTGCTCCATGGCATGTGGGATCTTCCCGGATCAGGGATTGAACCCGTGTCCCCTGCATTGGCAGGTGGATTCTTAACCACTGTACCACCAGGGAAGCCACTTCCTTAAAGAAAAAAAAAACAATGTCAAAAACTGAGTGGCAGGGAGTAGGGGAGGGAAGGATTGGGAGTTTGGGATTAGCAGATGCAAACTATTATATATAGAATGGATAAACAACAAGGTCCTACTGTATATAGCACAATGAACTATATTCAATATCCTGTAATAAACCATAATGGAAAGGAGTATGAAAAAGAATATATATATGTATAAGAAACACTTTGCTGTATGGCAGAAATGAACACAACGTTATAAATCAACTATACTTTTTTTAAATAATACCTTAGTATATTTTTTTTATTATTTTCTTACATCTTTATTGGAGAATAATTGCTTTACAATGGTGCATTAGTTTCTGCTTTATAACAAAGTGAATCAGTTATACATATACATATGTTCTCATATCTGTTCCCTCTTGTGTCTCCCTCCCTCCCACCCTCCCTATCCCACCCCTCCAGGTGGTCAAAAAGCACTGAGCTGATCTGCCTGTGCTATGTGGCTGCTTCCCACTAGCTATCTACCTTATGTTTGGTAGTGTATGTATGTCCATGCCTCTCTCTCGCTTTGTCACAGCTTACCCTTCCCCCTCACCATATCCTCAAGTCCACTGTCTACTAGGTCTGTGTCTTTATTCCTGTCTTACACCTGGGTTCTTCATGACATTTTTTTCTTAAATTCCATATATATATGTGTTAGCATACAGTATTTGTCTTTCTCTTTCTGACTTACTTCACTCTGTATGACAGACTCTAGGTCTATCCACCTCATTACAAATAGCTCAATTTCATTTCTTTTTATGGCTGAGTAATATTCCATTGTATATATGTGCCACATCTTCTTTATCCATTCATCCGATGATGGGCACTTAAGTTGTTTCCATCTCCGCGCTATTGTAAATAGAGCTGCAATGAATATTTCGGTACATGACTGTTTTTGAATTATGGTTTTCTCAGGGTATATGCCCAGTAGTGGGATTGCTGGGTCATATGGTAGTTCTATTTGTAGTTTTTTAAGGAACTTCCATACTGTTCTCCATAGTGGCTGTACCAATTCACATTCCCACCAGCAGTGCAAGAGTGTTCCCTTTTCTTCACACCCTCTCCAGCATTTATTCTTTCTAGATTTTTTGATGATGGCCATTCTGACTGGTGTGAGATGATATCTCATTGTAGTTTTGATTTGCATTTCTCTAATGATTAATGATGTTGAGCATTCTTTCATGTGTTTGTGGGCAGTTTGTATATCTTCTTTGCAGAAATGTCTATTTAGGTCTTCTGCCCATTTTTGGATTGGGTTGTTTGTTTTTTTGTTATTGAGCTGCATGAGCTGCTTATAAATTTTGGAGATTAATCCTTTGTCAGTTGCTTCATTTGCAAATATTTTCTCCCATTCTGAGGGTTGTCTTTTGGTCTTGTTTATGGTTTCCTTTGCTGTGCAAAAGCTTTGAAGTTTCATTAGGCCACATTTGTTTATTTTTGTTTTTATTTCCATTTCTCTAGGAGGTGGGTCAAAAAGGATCTTGCTGTGATTTATGTCATAGAGTGTTCTGCCTATGTTTTCCTCTAAGAGTTAGATAGTTTCTGGCCTTACATTTAGGTCTTTAGTCCATTTTGAGCTTATTTTTGTGTGTGGTGTTAGGGAGTGATCTAATCTCATACTTTTACATGTACCTGTCTGGTTTTCCCAGCACCACTTATTGAAGAGGCTGTCCTTTCTCCACTGTACATTCCTGCCTCCTTTATCAAAGATAAGGGGACCATATGTGCGTGGGTTTATCTCTGGGCTTTCTATCCTGTTCCATTGATCTATCTTTCTGTTTTTGTGCCAGTACCATACTTTCTTGATTACTGTAGCTTTGTAGTATAGTCTGAAGTCAGGGAGCCTCATTACTCCAGCTCCGTTTTTCATGCTCAAGATTGCTTTGGCTATTCGGGGTCTTTTGTGTTTCCATACAAATTGTGAAATTTTTTGTTCTAGTTCTGTGAAAAATGCCAGTGGTAGTTTGATAGGGATTGCATTGAATCTGTAGATTGCTTTGGGTAGTAGAGGCATTTTCACAATGTTGATTTTTCCAATCCAAGAACATGGTATATCTCTCCATCTATTTGTATCATCTTTAATTTCTTTCATCAGTGTCTTATAATTTTCTGCATACAGGTCTTTTGTCTCCTTAGGTAGGTTTATTCCTAGATATTTTATTCTTTTTGTTGCAATGGTAAATGGGAGTGTTTTCTTGATTTCACTTTCAGATTTTTCATCATTAGTGTATAGGAATGCCAGAGATTTCCATGCATTAATTTTGTATCCTGCTACTTTACCACATTCATTGATTAGCTCTAGTAGTTTTCTGGTAGCATCTTTAGGATTCTCTATGTATAGTAACATGTCATCTGCAAACAGTGACTGCTTTACTTCTTCTTTTCTGATTTGGATTCCTTTTATTTCCTTTTCTTCTCTGATCGCTGTGGCTAAAACTTCCAAAACTATGTTGAATAATAGTGGTGAGAGTGGGCAACCTTGTCTTGTTCCTGATCTTAGTGGAAATGCTTTCAGGTTTTCACCATTGAGGACGATGTTGGCTGTGAGTTTGTCATATATGGCTTTTATTATGTTGAGGAAAGTTCCCTCTATGCCTACTTTCTTTCTGCAGGGTTTTTATCATAAATCGGTGTTGAAATTTGTTGAAAGTTTTCTCTGCATCTATTGAGATGATCATATGGTGTTTCTCCTTCAATTTGTTAATATGGTGTATCACGTTGATTGATTTACGTATACTGAAGAATTCTTGCATTCCTTGAATAAACCCAACTCGATTATGGTGTATGATCCTTTTAATGTGCTGTTGGATTCTGTTTGCTAGTATTTTGTTGAGGATTTTTGCATCTATGGTCATCAGTGATATTGGCCTGTAGTTTTCTTTCTTTGTGACATCCTTGTCTGGTTTTGGTATCAAGGTGATGGTGGCCTCGTAGAATGAGTTTGGGAGTGTTCCTCCCGCTGCTATATTTTGGAAGAATTTGAGAAGGATAGGTGTTAGCTCGTCTCTAAATGTTTGATAGAATTCACCTGTGAATCCATCTGGTCCTGGGCTTTTGTTTGTTGGAAGATTTTTAATCACAGTTTCAATTTCAGTGCTTGTGATTGGTCTGTTCATAGTTTCTATTTCTTCCTGATTCAGTCTTGGCAGGTTGTGCATTTCTACGAATTTGTCCATTTCTTCCAGGTTGTCCATTTTATTGGCATAGAGTTGCTTGTAGTAATCTCTCATGATCTTTTGTATTTCTGCAGTGTCAGTTGTTACTTCTCCTTTTCCATGTCTAATTTTATTGATTTGAGTCTTCTCCCTGTTTTTCTTGATGAGTCTGGCTAATGGTTTATGAATTTTTGTTTATCTTCTAAAAGAACCAGCTTTTAGTTTTATTGATCTTTGCTATCGTTTCCTTCATTTCTTTTTCATTTAATTCTGATCTGATTTTTATGATTTCTTTCCTTCTGCTAACTTTGGGGTTCTTTTGTTCGTCTTTCTCTAATTGCTTTAGGTACGAGGTTAGGTTGTTTATTCGAGATGTTTCCTGTTTCTTAAGGTAGGATTTTATTGCTATAAACTTCCCTGTTAGAACTGCTTTTGCTGCATCCCATAGGTTTTGGGTCATCGTGTTTCCATTGTCATTTGTTTCTAGGTATTTTTTAATTTCCTCTTTGATTTCTTCAGTGATCACTTTAAAAAAAGCTGAGTGGCAACACATGCCATGTACTTTCCGAAAATTAACTTTGGTATAGCCCACAGCAGCTATCACAGTTACTTGTTTGAAGAACTCAGTCCTCCACTTTAGCCGTTTGAAAACTGGTCTTTGCTTATGTTCCTCTCTATGCCTGGAATCCTTTGATCACTCTTCCACTTTTCCCGCCCCCTTACCCCAAAGCTTCAAATTCTGCCCTTCCTTCTGGACTGGCCTAATTTCCATCTCCTCCAATAAGCCACTGACCCTTGATCATTTGAACCAGTCATGTCAGAGTTGCAAAGAACAATAAGTATGGGTTTGAGAAACGTCAGACCTGGGTTTGACTTACATTCTCCTACATACTATCTGTGTAGATCTCTGTAAGTTATGTCTTTAGTTCTGTGCTCTGTAAAATGAGAAGTATGACTGCTTTGTAGTTATTTTGAGTATTCAGTGAAATAAAGTAAGTAAAAGTTCCAGCCTCAGTGTTAGGTCTTCACCTTAATCACACAAAACTCTGAAGTATCACTTTTCTTGTGTCTTATTTTTCTAACATGACACAAAACTCACTGTGGACAGCCACCAAGACTTCTGTACCTGCCCCCTGTTGGCCTCAGGCAGCCAAATACTGCCTAAGGCAAATGAATACTGGTTGGATGAATACAAATATAAACATGTGTAGGGGGCTCTAGTACTCTAATGCCACTCAATTAGTAACTCTGACTGAACAACTATGAGTATTGAACTTATATGAGCTGAGGTGATGGGTCATATGTAACAAAGTCTTGAGGTAGGCAGCTAGGCCACCCAACAACTCCGAAATGTCTTTAAGGTCCTAGGCTCTTTCTAGCTTCCTGCTCTGCCATCCTAAACATGTAACTTTTTCTTTATGCCAGTAACATGGCTTTCAGACCTCTAGGTATGGTGACTGCATTCTAGGTAGAAAGAATGGAGAAGGTGAATGGCAGAAGGCCAGCTAAGTCTGTACCTTTCCATTGGGAAAACAGTAACTTTCCCAGAAGTCTCATTCAGTAGACTTCAACTTATATCTCATTTGCCAGAGCTGGATCACATGGCCATCCTACCTTCTAGGGAGTCTGAGGAGGTGAGTATTCTTACTGGGCATATTGTCTCCCTGAAAAACTGAGGTTCTGACGGTAAGATGAAAAGAATGGATATTGGGTAAACAACTCTCAGTATTTGCCACATGAAGCTTATAATCCGTGTAGTTTAGAATATACCATAAACAGATGGGAGGGGAAAAGTTTAAGAACATTTCTCCAAATAACCCAAAAGTTTCTTCAGAGGGATAAAGAATGAGATGAGATCATTTGGGTAAGGTCTCTCAGCGAAGTAAAAAATCTCCAAGAAATTTCTGAAGAACTTCAGGAACCAAATTATTGCTGTTGTGACTCAGACAAACAAAAACAACAACTGGTTCATGTATCCCATCAGACATGCAGGATTTATGGATGGCCTTAAATAGAGCATAGAAGGCCTGGAACAGTTTTCGTGGATTTCTATCCCAAAGATCCTGGTGCTTATATCTTCAGAATGCCAGATACAGAGACTTCTGAGAACTCACTTAGATGATGGTTTCCAAGAGGAACCACTCTCGCCTAAGCCACACATGGTGCAGTTTACTTCTAATATGGAAAATGACGGTTAGTCTCTAAAGCTGAGCATTCTCTGGAATTGGACAGTTCACCCCTTTTGAAATTTCTGATTTAGAAAAATCCAATCTAAGGAGAGAAGACAAAGTTCAGGGAAATTAATTAATTTTTGTCTTAAGTACATCTAGATTCTGGATTTAAAAGTAAAGATAGTGATTGTATCATTCAGGATTCCACCAGAGAAACAGAACCAAGGAATTGGCTTAGGTGATCGTGGGGGCTGGCTAGGCAAGTCCAAAATCTGCAGTCTGTAGAGGGGAGTGTCAGGACGAGCAGGCTGGAGCTCTCAGGCACAAGCTGATGCTGCTGTCCGTAGGTGGGAATTCTTCAGGGAAGCCCCAGTTCTGCTCTTAAGGCCTTCAACTGATTGAATCAGGCCCACCCAGATTATCTTGGATAATCTTCCTTACTTAAAGTCAGGAAGACTTGAATCATATCTACAAAACACCTTCACAGCCCCACCTCAATTAGTGTTTGAATGAATAGCTGGGAACTATAGCCTAGCCCTGTAACACTAATGGTGTTTGTTCGTGTTTCATTTTGTTTTTAAATTCCATCAGAACATTTTGTTCTTTGTGAAAATAAATCACAGGCCTGGACAGACTTCTAAGAAGAGAAAGAACCAATATTATCAACCTGTGGTATCAGCATTAATACATATTTGGTCTATAAAGGTCATTAACCATCTGGTGAAAGGAAGCTTCACTGATTATAATTCATCCATTGGGTGTATGCTATTACCTGATTCCACTAAACTCTTTTCAGTTTATTGGTAAGAAAATTAGCCTTCCAACTCAATTGCAGTTAACACCTAAAAAGGAAGAAGTATTTCAAGGAATAGGTGTGTATTTCTTCATTTGTAAATCATTTCTTTCTTTTCTTTTCCTTTTTGGCTTCACTGCTTGGCTTGCGGGATCTTAGTTCCCTGACCAGGGATTGAACCCGGGCCCTGGCAGTGAAAGCGCTGAGTTCTAACCACTGGCCCGCCGGGAATTCCCATCATGCCACAAATGTTTAATGAATACTGGGCTAGGTTAGTTGGCAATTTCTACTCTCCCTTGGAATAAAAATGGTGGATGCTTTAAATAATGAAACCTACACAAGAGTAAGAAGCATTTTGTATGAAGCATACCTACTGTCTATTAATGATGTGGAGAAAGTTATTTTCTCTCTGAGCCTCAGTTTGTTTACCTGTGAAGTGGGAATAATGATTATTATCTGGAGGGTTTGGGGAAGGATTAGATGAGAAAATATAAGTTAAAACACTTGGAACACAGTAGATTCTCCACACATTGATTTTCTGTCTCCTTCCATGAATACAGCCTTCACAAGTGAACTCTTGTGAATTAAAAGTTCTCTCCAACTTTTTTTTTGCAGATTGTTTCTACTTGATAGCATTATTTTGGATATCAATATATAGCAAAGAATCAAGTGAGGTTACCAGGGCTCGTGAATTTATCACACTGACTATACTCTCACTGTAGTTTCCTTTGTATTTGCTTATGCGCATATGAAGACCATTTTTACATGTTTTCATTTCAATCGTGAGTGCAGATAAAATTCTCCAGGTGTTTACAATTGCTTTTTCTGTTTGAAAAGTCAGCAATTTTCCAAATTTTATCTGAAAATATTCCTGACTCATAGTCATGAAGTTCTGAACAAAGGTTAGGTGTTACCAGATTTCACAAGTTTGAAATAAGTTTTGGCCAAGGAAAAGGGAGCATATCTTATATTCTTTTCCTTATCAGTCTCTCTCATGTGGCTCGGCAGATGCACAGGTTGTTTTATTATTAATTGTTAATTACAAAAATAATACCATTTTATTTTCCCTGAAAAAAATGGAGATAAATCTAAAAATGCTCTTTGATCCCTACTCCCCATTGGTAAGTACCATTCTCAATTTGGTCTGTACTCTTCCAGACCATTTGTCTATGGATTTACATATATAGTACAGTACACAGACAGATGAAATTATATGGAAAGTAGCTGTTTTACTTGTCTAAGGAAAATAGGGCCTATTATTGATTTTTATCATGTGAAACTGGTGTGATGAGTAAGAGAGAGATTGGAGAGAAAAGAGAAGGATGGAAGGTTTTGCCAAGAGTGATAATTTACTTCTCTATATTTCTTTGGCCTTTTCACTTTTGGTCCCCTGAGCCCATTGCTGGCAAGTTACACCACCATAGTGTCTGCACAATAGCACAGGTGGTCTAGAGATCTTGCATCCAGTTTCATCAAGGAGTGGCTCAACAAAGACAGATACATAGTCCCCTAGGCCTTCTGAAAGTCTCTCCACTGAAGTCCAAGCATTAGCAGTTCTAATTTACAAATTAAAAAGAAAGAAAGAAGAGTCATTTTGGCTTTAAAGTACAAGCTGAAGTCATCATGGTGGCAAATTCTTCGTGTTTTCCAACTGAAACAGAAATCTCTTTGTTAATCATTTCATTATTTTTTTTTTCAGTTTTTGTCTGCGTTGGGTCTTCGTTACTGTGCGCGGGCTTTCTCTAGTTCCAGTGCACCGGCTTCTCATTGCTGTGGCTTCTCTTGTTGCAGAGCACAGGCTCTAGGCACGTGGGCTTCAGTAGTTGCAGTGCGTGGGCTCAGTAGTTGTGGCGTACGGGCTTAGTTGCTCCGCGGTATGTGGGATCTTCCCGGACCAGCGCTTGAACCCATGTCCCCTGCATTGGCGGGCGGATTCTTAACCACTGCGCCATCAGGGAAGCCCTCACTAATTTCTTTTAAATGATGAGGTAGCTTCAAGTTTCAGACAAGATGGCATAGGCTCATTTCTCTTTGCTCCTCCCTGCTAAGTACAACTAAAATCCCCGGAAATAATACAAAAGTCCATCATAAAGAGACTCTGGTGCTGGAAAGAGGAATGTGGGCTGCCCAGAGACCTCAGGACTCGAGAAAACATGGAGGTGAGCTCCCTGGTTTTTCAGTGTTCCAGACTGGGTGCTGGGGAATCCTGCAACCTAGGATCTCCAATCAGAGCAGACCAAAACAAACAAACAAACAAAAAACAGCAAAGCCAAAAAAAAACATCCTGTGCTTTCTGGCCAAAGCACCTGGAAAGGAGAGAAACCCAGTCCAGCAGGAGAGAAACCTTTTTGACAGCACCTGCCCTACAGCAGCCTATGGTGTCAGCAGTGACTGAATAGGGACATTTGACTTAGGTGCCCCATTCAGTAGCTGCAGGCAGCTAGGGGAAACACTTTCCTATGCTTTCCCCTCCTTCTCCCTCGAAGAGCACAAGCCAAGATTGAGTGTGAGTCCCAGTGGCACCAGGCAGCCTGGGAAGCACCCCACACCCCCTCCCCCCATGGAGAGTAAACTGGAGCCACAATGACACTGGTCGGGAGTGGGGGTGGGGATGGTGGCAGTGCTGTGCCCTGCTGGAGCCATCAGCAGATAACCAGCAAGGAATCCACACTGCTGTGGCTCACCCAGCAGCACCAGGTAACCAGGGTTAGCACTTTCAGCCCCAGCAGGCCTGGCATCTTCCAGCCCCCCTCCCCTCAACCTGGTGATATGGGATGGCCCAGGGAGGCACAGGATCCCCTGACCCCCATCAAGTGGCAGGCGACTGGGGAGGCACTTTCCTCTCCCACCAGTGGTGTTGGCTGAGAATGTATGGGGGAGTTTGGACATCTGCCACTCCTCTCCCACCTGGCATAAGGAAAGGATCCAGAGAGATGCTCCCCCTACCTGGTGTTGCCATGTCAGTAGAGACAGAATGAGGGGTCCAGACTTTTACCCTTGTCGGCCAGTGGCAGCTAGTACCCTCATTCTCTCAATTAGAGAGTGAAGAGAGGATCTCAGAGAGGAGGGAGCTGGAGAAAGGGATTCTTTAAATCTGTATAGGAAGTCCTGGAAAGACACCTGACTGACCACAAGGTAAAACTGACTAAATCAACATGCCTGAAGGTCTGAGAACTGAACTACAGTGTGCAATGCCACCTCTGTTTTCAAGAAGGGTTCTAAAAACAAAATTGTCATTGGAACCACAGCCCACAAAAGTAGACTAGGACTTGTGCACTAAACCTAAATAGTGTTACTGCCTGCTAAAATAGAAGATTTAAGTAGTATCCAGAGTCTCCTAACATCCAAAATGTCCAGGAGATAATGGAAAAGCACTCATCATACCCAGATCTAGTAAAATCACAACTTTACTGGGAAAAGACAATTAACAGATATATCACTGAGATGAATCAGATGTTGGATTTATCTTAAACTAACTTTAGAGCAGCTGTCATAAAAATGCTTCAATGAGCAATTACAGATTCTCTTGAAACAAATGGAGAGGGAATTCCCTGGTGGTCCAGTGGTTAGGACTCTGTGCTTTCACTGCCGAGGGCTCGGGTACAATCCCTGGTCGGGGAAATAATCCCACAAGCCATGTGGCGAGGCCAAAAAAAAGAAAAAAGAAACAAATGGAGAAATACATAAAATTTCAGCAAAGAAACAGAAGTTTTGGGACTTCCCTGGTGGCACAGCGGTTAAGAATCCACCTGCCAGTGCAGGGGACATGGGTTCAATCCCTGGTCTGGGAAGATCCCACATGCCGTGGAGCAACTAAGCCCATGTGCCACAACTACTGAGCCTGCGAGCCACAACTACTGAGCCCGCATGCCACAACTACTGAAGCCCATATGCCTAGAGCCCGTGCTCCACAGAAAGAGAAGCCACTGCAGTGAGAAGCCCGTGTGCCACAATGAACAGTAGCCCCTGCTTGCTGCAACTAGAGAAAGCCCACATGCAGCAACAAAGACCCAATGCAGCCAAAAATAAATAAATAAACGTATAAAAAAAAGAAACAGAAGTTTCAAAAAAAGAACCAAACAGAAAGTATAGAAGTGAAAAATATAATAATCAAAATAAAAAACTCATTGGATGGGTTCAATAGTAGCATGAAGATGACAGGATAGACTCAGTGATTGAGGACAGAACAATAGAATTTCTCCAATCTGAACAAAAGAGAGAAAAAAGATGAAGGGGGGAAAAAACCTCAGTCTCAGGGACCTGTTGGACAATAACAACAAAAGTGCTAATATTCATAAAATTGAAGGAGAAGTAAAAGTGAATTCAAAGAAATAATAGGTGAAAATGACCCAAATTTGGTGAAAGACAAAAACCTACAAATTCAAAATGCTCTGAGTGAAACTCAGACAGGAACAGTAAAAAGTATCCACACCAAGACACATCATAAATAACTTCTGAAAACTAAAGATAAAGAAAAAAATCTTGAAAGCAGCTAGGGATAAAAGAAAATGCATTACCTGTATAATAACACTGATTCAGATGATAGTGAATTTCTCATCTGAAACTATAAAGGCTAGAAGGAAGTGATACATTTTTCAAATGATGAAAGAAAAAATAGTGATACATTTTTCAAATGATGAAAGAAAAGAATATCAAATCTGGGAATTCCCTGGTGGTCCAGTGGTTAAGACTCCGCACTTTCACTGCTGAGGGCATGGGTTCAATCCCTGGTCAGGGAACTAAGATCCTGCAAGCCATGCGGCACAGCCAAAAAAAAAAGTCAAATCTGTATTCCATGGTCAGCAAAAATATCCTTCAGGAATAAAGGGGAAATAAAGACATTCCTAGATAATAGAAAACTTATAAATTTTTTACTAGCAGAATTACCATTAATGAATGGCTAGAGAATGGAAATGATAACAGAAGGAAGCTTGGAACTTCAGAAAGGAAGGGAAACAATTAAATGTGTAAAAATAAGGATAAATATAACAGACTATCCTTTTCCTCATGAGTTTTTTCAATCATGACGGATTCTTGAAACAAAAATTATAACACCATCTGATGTTGGGTTTAATGTATGTAGAGGAAATAGATAAGAAAATTGCATTTAAAAAGTGAGAGGGTAAAGGGACATAAATGAAAATAAAATTTCTACACTTTACTAGAAGTGGTAAAATGTTGATGACAGTACATTGTGATATTACATATGTGTATTTTAATACCTAGAGCAAACATTAAGAAAACTATAGAGGGAATTCCCTGGTGGTCCAGTGGTTAGGCCTCCATGCTTCCACTGCCGGTGCCCTGGATTTGGTCCCTGGTCAGGGAACTAAGATCCCACATGCCACACAGCACCTCCAAAAAAAAAAAGAGAGAAAGAAATAGAGAAAGAAAGAAAAAGAAAACCATACAAAGTGATATACTCAAAAATACAATGTAGGGACTTCCCTGGTGGCACAGTGGTTTAGAATCCACCTGCCAATGCAGGGGACACGGGTTTGAGCCCTGGTCCGGGAAGATCCCACATACCACAGAGCAAGCAAGCCCGTGTGCCACAACTACTGAGCCTGTGCTCGAGAGCCTACGAGCCACAACTACTGAGTCCTCATGCCACAACTACTGAAGCCCACGCACCTACAGCCCATGCTCCACAACAAGAGAAGCCACAGCAATGAGAAGCCCATGCACCGCAACAAAGAGTAGCCCCCGCTTGCCCAAACTAGAGAGAGCCCACGCGCAGCAACGAAGACCCAACACAGCCAAAAATAAATAAATAAATACAATGTAAATCAAAATGGAATTCTAAAAAGTATTCAAGTAACCTACAATAAGGCAAGAAAAGGAAAACAGAGGAATGAGAAAGAGAGGGAATAAACAGAATGCAAATAATAAAACATTAGACTTTAGCCCTAAGGTATCAATAACTATGTTAAAGGTAAATAGTATAGATACATGAATTAAAATACAGAGATTCAGGGACTTCCCTGGTGGTGCAGTGGTTAAGAATCCACCTGCCAATGCAGGGGACACAGGTTCGATCCCTGGTCTGGGAAGATGCCACATGCCACAGAGCAACTAAGCCTGTGTGCTACAACTACTGAGCCTGCGCCCTAGAGCCTGCAAGCCACAACTACTGAACCCATGTGCCACAACTACTGAAGCCTGTGCCCCTAGAGCCTGTGAAGCCACTGCAATGAGAAGCCCACGCACTGCAAGGAAGAGTAGCCCCCACTCGACACAACTAGAGAAAGCCCGTGCACAGCAATGAAGACCCAGCACAGCCAAAAATAAATAAATAAATAAATAGATTTTAGAAAATAAAATAGAGAGATTCACAGAACGGCTTTTAAAAGTACCCCACTATATGTTGTCTACAAGAAACTCACTTCAAATATAACATAAGTAGATAGAAAGTAAAATGATGGAAAAAGATATACTATTCAAACATTAATTTGTAAAAGCAGGAGTGGCTATATTAACATCAGATAAAGTAGACTTCAGAGCAAACAAAATTACCAGGGACAAAGAGGAATATTACACAGTGATAAAAGAGTCAGTCCACCAAGAATACATAGCAATCCTAAATGTGTGTGCACTAAACAACAGAGCTTCAAAACACATGAAGCAAAATCTAATAGAACTGAAAGGAGAAACAGACAAATCCATAATTATAGTTGGAAACTTCAATACCCACTCTCAGCAACAGAACTACTAGACATAAGATCAGCAAGATTATACAGCTCAACAACACCATAAAACAACAGGACCTAATTTATAGGACACTCCATCCAGCATCATAACTCACATTCTTTTCAAATACCAATGAATATTCACCAAGATAGCTCATATTCTGAGTCATAAAACAAACTTCAACAAATGTAAAAAACTGAAATCATACCGAGTATGTTCTCAGACCATAATGGAATCAAACTAGAAATTACAAAGTCAACAGGAAAATCTCCAAATACTTGGAAACTGAATAACACATTTCTCATTAATCCATAGGTCAAAAGGAAATCTCAAGGGAAATTTTTAAAAATACACTGAACTAAATGAAAATGAAAATACAGCATATCAAAATTTGTGGAATGTAGCTAAAGTAGTGCTGGCATGGGAATTTAGAACTAAGCGCTTACATTAGAAAAGAAGAAAGGCCTCAAATCAATCATGTAAGCTCCCATCTCAGGAGACTAGAAAAAGAAGAACAAAATAAAATGAACTCAAAGAAAGCAAGCAGAAGGAAGGAAATAACAAAGATAAGAGCAGAAATCAATGAAATTGATAAAAGGAAAACAATAGAGAAAATCAATTAAACAAAAAGCTGTTTCTCTGAAAAGATCAATTAACTTGATAAACCTATAGCACTGATTGACTAAGATAAAGAGAGGAGACATAAATCACTAATATCACAAATGAGCCAGGGGATCTTTCTACAGATCCTGAAGCCAATTGAAAGGAAAATAAAGTTCTCAGCCTGGTAACCAAATTCTTTGGAAGGAAGATGCTATGGAAATGTCTGTCTATAGCAAATATATAGTCAATCCCTGACCAAAATGTTCATTAAAAATGTCACTGTATTTTTCTTTTCTTTCTTTCTTTTTTTTTGGCTGCACTGTGCAGCTTGCAGGATCTCAGTTCCCCAACCAGGGATTGAACTCGGCCACAGCACTGAAAGCCTGGAATCCTAACCATTAGGCCACGAGGGAACTCCCAAAAATGTCACTATTTGGAAAAGAAACTTGCAAATTATTGTATTTCTTTGACATTAGGGTCCCCCCTGCAAAAAAAAAAAAAAAAAAAAAAAAAAAGAACTACCATATGATTCAGCAATCCCATTTCTGGGTATATATCCAAAGGAACTGAAATCAGGATCTCAAAGAGCTATCTGCACTCCCATGTTCAATGCAGCATTATTCACAAGAGCCAAGGTATGGAAGCAACCTAAGTGTCTGTCAACAGATGAATAATGGATCAAGTAAATGTGATATATATATATACCACATATACAAGAATATCATTCAGCCTTAAAAAAAAGAACGAGGGGGCTTCCCTGGTGGCGCAGTGGTTGAGAGTCTGCCTGCTGATGCAGGGGACACGGGTTCGTGCCCTGGTCCGGGAAGATCCCACATGCCATGGAGTAGCTGGGCCCGTTAGCCATGGCCACTGAGCCTGCGCGTCCGGAGCCTGTGCTCCGCAATGGGAGAGGCCACAACAGTGAGAGGCCCGCGTACCGCAAAAAAAAAAAAAAAAAAAAAAAGAACGAAATCCTGTTACTTGTGACAACATTGATGAATCTGGAGGGCATTACGCTAAGTAAAATAAGCCAGACAGAGAAAGACAAATACTACATGGAATCACTTACATGTGAAATTTAAAAAAAAAAAAAAGTCGAACTCATAGAAACAGAGTAGAATAATGGTTGCCAGGGGCCGAGGGGTAGGGGAAACGGAGAGAGGTTGGTAAAAGGGTACAAACTTCCAGGGAATTCCCTGGCAGTCCAGTGGTTAGGACTCCATGCTTCCACTGCAGGGGGCACGGGTTCAATCCCAGGTTGGGGAACTAAGATCCCGCATACCAAGCAGCCAAAAACAAACAAAAAAAAGGGTACAAACTTCCATCTGTCAGATGAAGAAAGTCTGAGGATCTAATGTATGACATAGTGAGTATAGTTGATAACACTGTATTGTATAATTGAAATTGCTAAGTAGAACTTAAATGTTCTCACCAAAGAAAAAGAAGGGGAGAGTAAATGTGTGAGGTGATGGATGTGTTTTTTTTAAAAAAGGAATACTATGGGGTATTCCCTGGTGGTCCAGTGGTTAGGACTCCGTGCTTCCACTGCAGGGGGCACAGGTTCAATCCCTGGTCGGGTAACTAAGATCCTGCATGCCGTGCGGTGTGAAAATAATTAATTTTTTAAAAAACCGGAATACTATGAAAAACCCTATGCGTATAAATTTGACAACTTAGATAAAATGGAATGTTTCCTTGAAAACCACACACTATCAAAACTCAAACAATATGGAATTTATAATCTGAATACGCCAGTAACTACTAAAGGAGTTAGATTTGTAATTTAAAATGTCTTGGGGAAAAAAGTTCCAGGTCCGCATGGTTTCACTGGAAAATTCTACCAACATTTAAAGAATTAACACCAATTTTACACAATCTTTTCCAGAATACCAAAGAGGAGGGAACATTTCTGTGTCAGGGTCCCCAAGACCATCCCCAGGCTCAATGATTCAACTAGGACCTCAGCATATAGTCAGACTCAAGGCTATTATTTATTACAATGACAGAATACAGAGCAAAATCAGCAAAGGAAAAAGGCACATGGGGGAAGTCCAGAGAAAACCAGGCACAAGCTTCCAAGGGTTCTCTCCCAGTGGAGTCACACAGGATGTACTTATGTCCTCCAGCAAAGAGTTGTGACAACACATGTGAAATGTTGTCTATCAGGGAAGCTCATTAGAAGCTTAGTTCCCAGGGCATTTATTGAGGGTCGGTCATGTAGGCACCCTCTGCTTAGCACTTACCAAAATTCCAGACTCCCAGAAGAAAAGCAGATGATCAACATAAACCATATTGTTTGTACAGTTTAGGCACAGTGAGATACTCTTATCAGTCCTGGGAATGGGAGGAACACACTCCAAATCCAAGTTTCCAGATGCCATCCAAGAACCAACCTTGCAAACAGGCCTTTCAAAGGATTACAGTCAGGCCTGCTATGTTAACTCTTCTGCACAGCTTGGAAATCAGGAGACTTGAATTTTAGTCCCAGTATAAATCACATTTGTACAAACAGTTTAGGCATAGTGAGTCACTCTTATCAGTTCTGGGGATGGTGGAAACCCTCCTGAAATCCCAGTTCCCAGAGGCCCACCAAGGGCCTGCTATGTTAACTCTTTTCTTCACAACTTCTTAACTCATATTATGAGGCCAGTATTCACCTAATATCAAAACCAGACAAACATGGCATGAAAAAAACTCTCAAAACTTCTTTCAGGGACTTTGACACAAAAATCTGCAATCAAATATTAGTGATATAGAATCCAGAAAGGTATAAAAACAGTTATACCATGGCCAAGCGGGGCTTATTCCAGCTATGCAAGGTTAGTTCAAAAATCAATATTCAATCAATGCAAACTACCATATCCACAGGCTAAAGAAGAAGAATCGTATGTTCATATCAATTGATGCAGAAAAAGCGTTTGACAAAATTCAGCATTCATTCATGATAAGAACTCTCAGCAAATTAGGAATAGAAGGGAACTTGCTCAACTTGATAAACAGCATCTACAAAAACAAACAAATAAAAAAAAACACCGCAGTTAACAGTTTTCTTTCTTTCTTTCTTTCTTTCTTTTTTTTGCGGTACGCGGACCTCTCACTGTTGTGGCCTCTCCCGTTGCGGAGCACAGGCTCCGGACGCACAGGCTCAGCGACCATGGCTCATGGGCCTAGCCGCTCCGCAGCACATGGGATCTTCCCGGACTGGGGCACGAACCCATGTCCCCTGCATCGGCAGGCGGACTCTCAACCACTGCGCCACCAGGGAAGCCCCCTAACAGTTTTCTTAATGGCAAATTTCCCCCTAAGATAGGGAACAAGGGAAGGATGTCCACTCTTATTCAACATAGTACTGAAAGTTCTAGTCTGCACAATAAGGCAAGAAAAGGAAATAAAAGGCATACTGATTGGAAAGGAAGAAATAGAACTGTCCATACTCATGGACAACATGATTGTCTATGTAGAAGATCCCAAATAATCTACCAAAAAGATTCCTAGAACTAGTAAGTGGGTTCAACAAAGTCAAAGAATACAAGATCAACAGCCAAAATTAATTGCATTTCCATATAATAATAATGAGCAATGAATAAAGAAGCTGAAATTTTAAACACAATATTATTTACAATCACGCCAAAGAAAATGAAATACGATATACACTTAACAAAACATGTACACGATCTGCATGCTGAAAATTCCAAAATGCTGATGAACGAAGTCAAAGAAGATCTAAATAAATTGAGAGACACACATATCGTGTTTATGGATAGAAGACTCAATATAGTATAGATGTCGATTCTTCCCAAATTGATCTATAGGTTCAACACAATTCCTATCAAAATCCCAGCAAGGTTCTTGTAGATATAGACAGGCTCACTCCAAAATTTATATAGAAAAGCAAATGACCTTGAATGGCTCAAACAATTTTGAAGAAGAATAACGAAATATATAGCTACAGTAATCAAGACTGTTTGGTATTCACAGAGGGATAGACACATAGAACAATAAAACAGAATAGAGAATGGAGAAATAGCCCCACACAAATAGCCTAACACAAATATGCCCACCTGATTTTGCCAAAGGTGCAAAAGCAATTCAGTGGAGGAACAAATAGTTATTTTAACAAATTGTGTTTGAGCCATCAGACATTCATAGGCAAAAATATGAACCTCGACCTTAACTTCACATTTTATACAAAAATTAATTGAAAATGAAGCATGGCCTTATATGTAAAATATAAAACTATAATACTTTTAGAATGAAATACAAGAGAAAGTTTGTGGGACCTAGGACTAGGTGAAATTTTTCTCAGACATGACACCAAATCATGATACATAAATGCAAACATTGATAAGTTGGACTTCATCAAAATTACAACTTTTGGCCTTCAAAATCTCTTAAGAGGATGAAAAGACCAGCTACAGACTGGGAAAAATGTTTGCAGACCACATATCTGACAGAAAACTTGTATCTAGAATATATAAAGAATTCTCAAAATGTAATGGGCAAAAGACATGAACAGACATTTCACCAAAGAGGATATACAAATGGCAAATAAGCATATGAAAAGATATTTAACATCATCAGCTATTGGGAAGTGCAATTTAAAACAAAGAGGTATCACTACACACCTATTAGAATGACTAAAATAAAAATATAGTGACAACACCAAATGCAGGCAAAGATGTAGAGAAACTGGATCTTTCATACATTGCTGGTGGGAATGTAAAATGGTACAGACAATCTGGAATTTTTGGCAGGTTCTTATAACACTAAACTTATACCATTCGACCCAGCAAATTGCACTGTTGGGCATTTGTCACAGAGAAGTGAAAACTAATGTTTACACAAAAAACTCTACATGAATATTCATTGCAGTTTTATTCTTAATAGGCAAAAATTGGAAACAACCCAAATGTCCGTCCATGGGTAAATAGTTAAACAAACTGTAGTACATCCATAGCAATACTACTACTCAGTAATAAAAAGGAATGAACTATTGATACATGCAACAACTTGGGTGGATCGCAAGGAAATTATGCTGAGTGAAGAAAAGCCAGTTTCAAAAGGTATGATTCCATTTACATGTGATAAAATTGCGCACTACTATATACACAGACACAGAAACGAGTGCATGTAAAACTGGTGTAATCGGAATAAGGCCTGTGGATTGTACCGATGTCAATATCTTGGTTATGTGAGATATTACCATTGGGGGAAATTGGGTGAAGATTACATGAGACTGTTCTGTAATATTTTTTTTACAGATCCTGTGAATCTATAATTATTTCAAAATAAGTATAATAAAATGAGGTAAGTCTGAAGGACCATGAATATTTTAGAATTCACACATTTGCATATTATGACATAGAGCTTACCTTTCTGTTTAGTCTAGAAATGTAAATGAAAATGACAATTATGAGTTCATGGTAAAGGGTTTGTTGCTTAAACATTTGTATGAGTCAGTATTCCACCAAAGAAGCAGACCAATAGCTATAGACACACACACACACACACACACACACACACACACACTCTCTCTCTCTCTCTCTCTCTCTCTCTCTTATTCATTCATTAATTACAAGATATTGGCTTACAAATGTGGGGCAGGCTAAGTAAATCCAAAATCTATAGGGCACGCAGTCAGAAAGGAATGATCAGGCCCACTCAGATTATCCAGGATAATCTCCCTTACTTTATGTCAACTGATCAGGAGCTTTAATTACATGAAAATACCTTCACAGCAACACCTTGGTTAGTGTTTGATTGAATAAATGGAGGCTGTAGCCTAACCAAGTTGACTCGTCAAAAAGCCACACATCATAAACCACTTGTGCTTGCAACTGAATAAATTTATTCTGTTAATAGCCACTTTGGCTTGATTATTATAGGTAATTCAAGTGCAAACGACTTAAATCAATAGTGGCCGACAAGAGTTGTATACATGAGGGTCCACTTATACAACTTTAGAGTTGAAAGGAGCCATGAAAAGCTTAGGTAGTATTTCAACACGGCCCAGGAACCTCCCCGTCGTCGGCGTCTCCGGCCCTTAGAGGCGCTGAGGCTCCTCCCGACAGCAGCGCGCCCAGCAGGAGCAGAGAGGAACCCACCTGGAGCCCAGCGCCGCGGGTGCGGGAGCACTAAGTGGGCGGAGCCTCGAGGCGCGCGGCGGTAGCGACGGCGCCCAGCCCGCCAGAAGAGCGCGCGGCGGGCGGACGGCGGGGAGCCAGTCGGGTAGGGCGAGCGCGGACAGCGGTTGGCTGCGGGGGGGTGGGTTGTGAGTGGAGCGCGGGGGGTGGGGGGACGGGGGGAGGAAGGAAGGGGAAGAGGCGGAGCGTGGGAGCGCACAGTGTCAGGAATACAATAGTGCTCCGCGCCGCTTCAGCCGCCGCCGCCGCCGCCTCAGCCGCTGCAGCCGCCGCCGCCCAACCGCCTGCCCAGCGCTGAGGCCTGACGGGCCGGGCGGGCGAGGGCCGAGGGCGGGAGCTGAGGCACTGGGGGCGGCCCCGGCGGATCCCGTGGCGGGGCGGGGGGCGGGGGGCGGGGGTGGGGAGGAGATTAGGGGGCAGGTGCGAGGGAGGGGAGAGAAGAAAGCGAGCGGTTCGGGGGGCGGTTACCACCCCTACCCGACTCGCCAGGCACGTTGCCGGGCCCGAGTGTGGAGCCGGGAAGGAGCGGCGACCGAGCTGCGCAAAGGTAGGCGCCACTGAGGCTCGACGCGGGGCGAGCGGGCTAGGGGGCGTCGCGTTGTGTGGGCAGCGGGAGTGGCGGCCTCAGGGAGTGGAAACGGGCGCCGCGGAGCGCAACGTCCCGGCCCAGCCTCGCCGCGCTCCGGGTCGCTTCGGCTCCTCACCGCGGTGGCCTCCGGCGTCCCCACCGCCTTGGGGCCGAGAGCGTGTGTGGGCTGAGGTGAAGTGCCCGGTGGTCCCTCGGCCGGCCGGCGCAGCCCCGGGTGGCCGGCGCGGGGGCAGGGGTGGTGGGGGCGCCCGGCCGGGCTCGGCTGCGGCTACACTCGGGCAGGAATTGAGCGCCATAACTGTTGCGGCCGTTCCCTCCGGTGCCCCATCCTGGCGCCCCCTCCCTCCCGGTCCACTGCCTGCTCTCGGGGCTCCCGGGGTCAGACCCGCGGCGGGAGGACCTGCTCTGCCGGCCGCCTGGGGCCGGATGCTCCGGGGAGCGGGGGCGCGCCCTGACTGTTTCGATGTTGGGGGGCGGGAAGAACTGAGTCCCGGAGACTGGGGGCCGGGCGGTGCGGGCGGCGGCGAGGTCCCCGGTGAGCCCGGGCGCCCCGCGGGCTGGCGAACTTTCCCTCCCCCTCGCGTCATTGTTCCGGCGCTCCGGGTCCGGATCCGCGGTGAGCGCCGGGCGGTCCGGGGGCGGGGATGGCGAAAACGGGAGGGCTTTGCCAGTCTTATGGGAAAAATTTCCCATCTCTGGGCAAGGCAAAGTTAACTTTTCTCCAGCAATCGAGTTGGTTTTATTCCCTCCGCCGTGGGGCAATCGATTAAAAAAAAAAAGAAAAGATAGCCTCCCTCCAATCTTTTTCTCTCGCTTTTCAGAAGCACTGCTTCGGTGAAGTCTGGCTTTAAATTGCACCGGGCAACCTGCGTTTATTATTTGTGAGGAGGAAGGGGGGGGGGCGGGATTTCGAGTGTGTGACCGTAATGGTGGTATGTGAAGGCATGTTTAAAAGTTGGTATCATTGTGTAGCCCTGGGACATATGCAGCTCCTAAGCATTTGGCAAGAAACTTGTTTGGCCGCTTCTCTGGATTTCTGAGTTGCAGGGAAATCCATGGTCTCAGATGTTCGAGAGATTGTTTTTGATGTGAGATCCGTTGATCTGTGAAGCTGAGGATGAGGTCCCCGTGTCGTCTCCCCCCGCGTCCCCCCACCCCCCTGCCGTCTGATTGTGTAAGAAATCAAAACCGTGTTGATGGTGATTCCAGTGGCCTGGAGGGAAAGGCGACCTCATTCCCTGATAAAGATAACTGCTTCTCTCAAAACTGGCAAAGTAATGGAAAATAATTTAGGTAAAGACTGGTTGCACAACATCTTGGCTTAGTTTAAGCAACCCAGAATCCACTTTCTCAGAGTAGTTCTCTTAAATACCTTCCCTGCAGCCATTTCTTGTCAGCCTGGGGGTGAAGGCGGGGTGTGAGAAAGGAGTCGGCCTGAACAAAGCATCGCGTTTTTATTTAATACTTTCATAACATCTGTAAACAATGGGAATGTGGATCCCAGGCCTCTGTACCTTTTGAATAGTGTAGTTCTCATGCTTTTATAGTATCATGTGATTACTCTTTGGATAAGTGAAAATGTGTTTTTTTTTTTCTCTTTTGTTTAGCCTAGGAGTATTCTACCTCTATAACATATCATTTTCTTTTTCATTTAAAGTGAGCTCTAAATTTAAATACTTGAACTGTAAAAGGATAATGACTCTCTCCAAGGGTGAGAGAATTACATGAGCTCTCAGTCTTGGCTACCATCATTGACACCTTTTCTTCAACTATGCTCTTCTCTACAGTTTTGTTTGCTAGAGAAGTGCTCTTAACCCAGTATTGGTGCCTTGACAGTTTCTTGCATTCTTCATCCAGTCAGTTCTGGAATACTCAGGGGTCCTGGTCTGGTCCTAGAACCCACACTTTCGTTCTCCCACTTTTCTGAGTCGTGTTGCTGTGCCTTGGCAGTGTGGTAAATGCCTTCTCACCTGTAGGAGTTGGTGAATCTTGTTCACAGGTAGGGGAAAGTGAAGAAGGGCCTCCCACTCCTACCTGAAGTGTTTGTGATCATCTGGCCTCCGGGAGTGACTTGGAAGCAGCCTTAGGGGTGACCGGGACCCACCTTCTGGCCTGTAGAGAGTTCCCAGGAGCAAGAAAGGTGATGGTGCAGGGCTGTCATCATAGTTGAGATGTATGAGTTAGCAAAAGTTAAAATATTTAAGAACAAAGGATGTTGAAGGCTGTAGGTTGAGTATGATCTCCTTTGGTAATGCTTGTCTTTTCCCTCCTTTGTGTTCCACTGACCCTAACAACCCATTTCTACCCTAAGCTACACGAAAGCATTTCTTCTTTTTGCACGCTACTTTGAGGTCTGGCTGGAACTAAGCAAGTATTTTGGGGGAGGCAGAAGGCATTGGGTGTTTTTGAAGACATGGCATTACAAAGGACTCTAACAAGCCTTGATCAGGGATACAGAGGTTGAATATTATCATAGGACATAATGTACCTACCTCCTCATAGAGCTTACACAAAACAGGAGCTGAGGAAGGTAGAGATCATATGCTGGTTTACATTAAGAAAATCTCTCATCAGGGGATAACTTACTGTGACCTTTACTTATCTCACCTTATAAGTGAGGGGTGAGTATTGGGTGACACCCATGTGGCACTTTGCTGAAATGGCTAATATGGGACACTTGAATGGTTTACAAGTTTCTACCTGTTGTTCCACTTACAGTGACTGGGAAAGCTGAAGCATTCTGGTTTGTGGGGTGGGGAAGGTCTAGGATGAGTAGGTAGAAGTGATGAACGAATAAAAGGGTGCTAGCAAGTGGTCATTACAGACCAAGTAACTACTAGCTTTGAGTTTTCTCTTTTCTGGAATCTTTGTGACTCCCCCATAGTTATTTTTGCCTCCTTCCTGTAGATCTCTCCTTAGACAACAGCAGCAAAGCTCTTACCATTGAAACTGCCTCTGTGCTTCTCTTGCCGGGGACAGTGAGCAAGAAGTGTCCTGGGGAGAATTTGCCTGACCCTGTAGCTGAGCTTGGGAAACAGAAAGTAAGAACTCAAAGGTAGCCGACTGAAGAAAGCAGGGGGCCTGGTGTGGGGAAATAGTACTGGGGCATTGTCCAATGGGAGATACCTATATGTTCATTAGTGCTCTTCAAGCAGTAAATAATTTAATCTCTGTCCCAACCCAGAAGCCGTGGCTGAGCCCTGTTACCTAAGGGGCTTTTTGTTGGCTGATAGGCAAGGAAACCCGAGTCTGGAGTGTGTTTTTTGGAACAGCTGACAAGAGAATATGGTACCAGCATGGCCAGTACACTAGACCTTGTGTGTTGCAATCTCCTGGGAAATTTTTTTTTTAGATTTTCAAAACTTCTTATTTTGACACAATTAGAAAAAAAGTTGTAAGAATAGTACAAAGAACTCCTTTATTCCTTTCAGTCAAGGTCACCGTTTAGTAACAGTTTGTTCCCATTTGCCTTATCATTTGCTCTTTCTGTTTCTTTTTATGAACAGTTTGAGAGTAACCATTGAGAGATTGGTATTTGTCAAAGGCATCTGCACAGAGGGTGGCCCAGGTGCAGCTGTGGGGTGCAGCAGAACATTGGTGAGTGAAATCTACCTAAAGCTGTAAAGCACACATTTGTAAATCACATGGAATCTCTGGTGCTAAATATAGAAATCAGTATCAATTGGAAAAGTGGTTAATGTAAACTCCCCTTTTGTCAGCATTTTCGTCAAGATTGTTCTTAGCTCTGCCAAGCTTTAATAGTTATGAAAATCCATTCCACCACTCCCCCAACTTTGCACCTATAATATATTCTTGAACATTTTCATTTAATTTATTTAGCAAGCATATATTTGCTAGGGGTATAAGAGGTGAAAGATACTCATCTCCTTGAGAGCTCAACAGCCAGTGGAAAGGTAGTAAGGAAATCTATCACCTCAATCAAGGGGAAGAGTATTGTGCTAAAGGGGTTTACAGGGGTAATTGGAACAGCAAGCTGGTTAAGGATTTGAAGAGTTAGATACCTGGGAGTCATTTGGGAAGTATGTGAATGTGAAGATCCATCTTTTCTGAGGCTTGCTGCTCTTAGATGACAAGGTTTATGAGTTAGGGAAGCCTTTGGTGTCATATCCAACACAGACTGTGGGGTCATGCCAACTTGCATTTTAATCCACCACTTGATTTTGACCAGTTACTTAACTTCACCATGCCTCAGTTTCTTCATCTGCCAAACCACACCTCCGAGATAATAATTAATTGAGGTAATAATTGCTCTGTTGGGCTTCCCTGGTGGCGCAGTGGTTGAGAGTCCACCTGCCGATGCAGGGGACACAGGTTGTGCCCCGGTCCAGGAAGAGCCCACATGCCACGGAGCGGCTAGGCCCGTGAGCCATGGACGCTGAGCCTGCGCGTCCGGAGCCTGTGCTCCACAACGGGAGAGGCTACAACAGTGAGAGGCCCGCATACCGCAAAAAAAATAATAATAATAAAAATAATTGCTCTGTAAACATTCATTTCGTCTTCCCTTCAAAAAATACAATATGGGGGGAATAGCATGAAAGGTACTAGGTATTAAGGTGAAATCCAAGGAGGTGTTTCTATTTTTCTGCAAATAAATATCTAATTACTAATTGTACTGAGTTGTGATGGAGATTACTATGAGATAATAGCAATAACAGCAGCGATGATTTGTTAACCATTTCTTGTGTGCTAAGCACTGTGTTAAGTGCTTATCACAGGGTATCTTTCTGAGGCTCAAAGAGGTGAAGCAAAGGTAACGTGCCTAAGGTCACACAGCAAGTAAGAGGTAGAATGCTTCTGAGAGGGAGATCAGCAAGGTGCCCTGGAGCCTGAAGGATGAGCAGGAAAAAACAAGGTAAAAGTCAGAGAGAAGGGATTGCTAGGCAGAGGGAACAACAGGTGTTGTAAGGGCACTGAGATGGGAGAGAGATGTAGAAAGAATCCACAGAGGTTTGGCTAGGACCTGGGGAAAGAGATGAGATAGGCAGGGGAAAATTGACAGGGCCTTATGGGACCTCATTAAGGAGGTTGTGTTTTATTCCAAGGACTGGGGGAGGCTGCTGGAAGGTGTTTTTCAGTGTGTGTGTGTATTTAATCCAGAAAGGCATCTAGTGAGGCCTAAACAAAAGCGGTTTAAGAGAGTCATTTCCCTTTCAGTGTCCCACTTTGTGATCCAATAGAGGCAGTGTTTCTGGCCTAAATGTGTAGATCTTTTTTTTTTTGGCTGCGTCGGGTCTTAGTTGTGGCACACAGGCTTCGTTGAGGCAGGCGGGATCCTCTGTTGCGGCATGCGGGCTCCTCTCTAGTTGCAGCGTGCGGGTTTTCTCTCTCTAGTAGTGGTTTGCGGGCTCCAGAGCGCGTGGGCTCTGTAGTTTGAGGCACACAGACTCTCTAGTTGTGGTGCACGGTCCTAGTTGTCCTGCGGCATGTGGGATCTTAGTTCCCTGACCAGGGATCAAACCCATGTCCCCTGCATTGGAAGGCGGATTCTTTACCACTGGACCACTAGGGAAGTCCCATGTGTAGATCTTAAACAATTTTTACTGCCCACCATTAACATGGCTAAAAAGAGTTGCTGTGATGCTGGAAGAAGCTGGTCCTGTAGAATGCTTCTAGAAGGAGGTTTAATTGGGCTCTTATATCTGATGCTTTTTAGGCTGCATTAAGGGAGCTCTTTCAGCTTTCACCAAGCCCTGTCAAATGGGAAAAAAAGTAGAATTGAAGGAAAAAGTGATTCCTGGAAACCTGAGTTGTTGTTCATGTTAGAAATGGAACTGTTGAATATATAAGACTTTGGCTTAAATATATCATGATAAAGATGCTTCAGTGACTAAATGGAAATTTTTTGTGGAGTGTGTGTGTGTGTGTGTGTTTGGTGTGTGCCATCCGTGATGGCAGACAGTGCATTTATGAGAATCTGGGAAGACTGATGAATTTTTTCTATACTTATATATTTATTTATTCTCATCCAGGTACTGCAGGTTTTTCTGTTTGAAACTATTTCTTATGTGCAGAGTAAACTTCATAGGGAAAATCAGTGTTCTTTTCCCCTTTCCATATGTAGTGGACCACAAACATATTTACTTTGAAGTAGCCTATGTCAATTAGCTTTTCCTTCTTTTTTTTTTTTTTTTTTTTTTTGGCAGGGAGGATAGTTAGCTGGCAGCTGGATGATCTAGGATGGCCTCGCTCACACATTTGGTAGTTGGCAGGCTGGTTGGTCTAGGAGGCCCTAAGCTGGGATGGCTCATCCCCACTCCAAATGGTCTCTCATCCAGCTGGCTAGTCTGGACTTGTTAACATCCTGGTCTCAAAGGCACAAAGAGTAGCAAGCGAGAGCAAGCACCAGTGCACAAGCACTTCTCAAGTGTCTGCTTGTGTCACATTTGATATTGTCCCATCAGCCAAACCACAGAAGTTCTTCCATGGCCAAGCCCAGAGTCGTTGTGGGAGGGGACCCTCCAGGGTGTGGACATAAGGAGATGTGAGAAAATTGGGGACCATTACCACAGTAATGCATAATAATTATTAATGAATATAGCAGCTTTTCCTTTGATAAATCATTTTAAATGCTCATTTGTAAATGTAGTGTATTCTTGAGACTAAGTAATATGATCATGCCACGTCTCTTCTATCGAGTGTGGAGCTGAGTGATGGTTTTTCTAGGAGGAAGCCAAAGGGAGACAGTGTGGCTCTAGATGTAGATACCATCATGAATGGCTTGGCTGCTCACTGATCTTGTGTGGCTATTATCAAAGGAGCCCCTGGGTTTCCTCAACCTCCCGTTCAAGCTTTATCACAAAAACTGTAGTGTACTAGACTGCACTAGGTTTTGTAGTCAAGCAAAAAGGTGGCTAACTGGGAATCCATCACCACCTGAAAGGTGAGAGAAACATTTGCATCCTTTCTTCATAACCTTTATGTGATTTATAGTTTTACCTAAGAGAAGAAATCCTTATTTAGGCATTATAATAAGGACAAAGGATTCTCTGTAGATATGTTTTATTTGGTCAAGATTTTAAAATCTCCCTGTGGTTGCTGTGAAGAATCCACCATTGTGCTGTAGAGTGGCCAGTGACTAGTAATTTGGGGAGTCAGCCTTTGGCTTTTGCTTGTGAAGATTTTAGAAGTAACACCTTTTACACACCTGAAATAGGCTTTACAACCAGCTTGTGGCCTGAAATACATTACATGAAAATGCAACTGGACCCTAGGAAGCATGTGTGGGAAAATGAATAGAAGGCTCACTTTGTACATCTTAGAGCTGTACATTTCTCTAGAAAATTGCCTGGTGATAGAATCTCAGCTTCCTTTTTTTCCTCCTAGGATAAAAATTAAAAATGAAAAATCCCTGACATTTTAAAAGTCAGTGACTTGCACCAGTCAGAATGGCCATCATCAAAAAATCTACAAACGATAAGTGCTGGAGAGGGTGTGGAGAAAAGGGAACCCTCTTGCACTGTTGGTGGGAATGTAAATGGATACAGCCACTATGGAGAACAGTATGGAGGTTCCTTAAAAAACTAAAAATAGAATTACCATATGATCCAGCAATCCCACTACTGGGCATATACCCAGAGAAAACCATAATTCAAAAAGACACATGCACCCCAATATTCATTGCAGCACTATTTACAGTAGCCAGCTCATGGAAGCAACCTAAGTGTCCATTGACAGATGAATGGATAAAGAAGATGTGGCACATATGTACAATGGACTATTACTCAGCTATAAAAAGAAACGAACTTGAGTTATTTGTAGTGAGGTGGATGGACCTAGAGTCTGTCATACAGAGTGAAGTAAATCAGAAAGAGAAAAACAAATACCATATGCTAACACATATATATGGACTCTAAAAAAAAAAAAAAAGGTTCTGAAGAACCTAGGGGCAGGACAGGAATAAAGATGCAGATGTAGAGAATGGACTTGAGGATATGGGGAGGGGATAGGGTAAGCTGGGACGAAGTGTAAGCTGGGACGAAGTGAGAGAGTGGCATGGACATATATACACTACCAAATGTAGAATAGCTAGTGGGAAGCAGCCACATAGCACAGGGAGAACACCTAGAGGGGTGGGATAGGGAGGGTGGGAGGGAGACGCAAGAGGGAGGAGATGTGGGGATATTTGTATATGTATAGCTGATTCACTTTTTAATAAAGCAGAAACTAACACACCACTGTAAAGCAATTATACTCCAATAAAGATGTTAAAAAAAGAAAAAGTGACTTGGAAATAGCCATCAAAATTATAAATGCACATATCATTTGAACCAGCAAACACTTCCAGGAATGAATTCAACAAATGTTTGCGTGTTACTCGGAATATTGCTTATAATAGCAAGAGTGGTTATAGCCTAAGGATCAATCAAGGCTTGATTATACAGTAGAATATTACATTGATATTGCATGATCTTCAAGATGTACAAAATGAAAAAAAAAGCAAGAAACAGAACAATGTGTATTGTATACTACTATTTGTATAAAATAGATAGTGGGGCAGTAATATGTAAATTTTTGCTTACATAAACATAAAATATTTCTGGAAGGATATTCAAGACACTGATAGCTTTGGGGCATACATGGCCTGGGTAGAAGGTGGGAGAGAGACTTTTCACTGCATAAACTTTTATATACACTTTTGGAATTTTAAGCCACGTGAATATATTACCCTATTTTAAAAATTAAGTACATTTATCTAAAAAGAGATGGTATATGGTTATGGTGATGTGAACTTCCATGAACTCCTACACAAGTTGACCTGGTCAGAACTATCCATGTTAAAAAATATATCCAGCCAGTTTTGTTTCCTAGAAATGCCTCAGAATAGTGTACTTCTGAATTTTTAACTATAGCCCTACCTTTTTCAGAATGTCATATGAATGGAATCATACAGTATGTAGCCTTTTTTGGTCTTGCTTCTTTTACTTGATTCATCTATGTTATGTGAAATAATAGCCTTTTCCTTTTTATCGCTGAATTGTATTCCATTGTATGGAATACAACGGTTCATTCACCTGTTTCAGGACAACTTGGTTGCTTCCAGTTTCTTGGCTATTATGAATAAAGCTGAATAAATATTTTGTGTGGACATAAGTTTTCAGTTCATTTGGGTAGATACGTAGGAGTGGGATTGCTGAGTTTTTATAAGAAACTGCCAAACTGTCTTCCAAAGTGGTTCTACCATTTTGCATTCCTACCAGCCATGAAAATGAGGAGTGTATGTCAAGGTTCATCTTCCTGAATATGGATGTCCAGTAGTTCCAGAACCATTTGTTGAAAAGACTGTCCTTTCTCCATTGAATTGCTTTTGTACCTCTGTCAAAATGTGGTTATGCTTGTGTGGGTCTATTTCTGAGATCTCTGTTCTGTTGAATTGATCTTTGTGCCTGTCATTTTGCCATTACCACACTGTCTTGACTATTATAGCTTCATAGGATTCTTGAAATCAGGTAATATGGGTACTGTTATTTTTTCTTCTTTATCAGAGTTGTAGAGGTGAGAGAGGACATCCTTCATTTGTTCCAGTCTTAGAAAGCATTCCATCTCTCACCATTAAGTACGATGCTAGCTGTAGGGATTTTTTTTTTTTTAATATATACCCTCTTGTGCTGAAAAGAGTTAACATAGCAGGCCTGAGGCTGCTATCTTTAGAAGGCCTGCTTGCAAGGTTGGCCCTTGGCTGGTGTCTGGGAAATTGGCTTTTCAAACATTTTGAAAATAAAACATTATATTATACCTTCATTTATTCCTTTTCCAACGTTCTTCATTTCTTTATGCTAATCCAGCTTCCCATCTTATTCATAATCTTTCTGCCTGAAGAATTTTCCTTTAACATTAACTTTTATGCCAGATCTGCTGTCAGTAAATTCTGTTTTTGTTTGTATGAGAAAGTCTTTTTTTCCCTCACTTTTAAAGGACATTTTCATGGAATATGGAATTCTGAGTTGAGTTTTTTTCCTCTCTCAACATACTACTCCACTGTTGCCTTGCTTGCATCGTTTCTGTAAAGTCTGCTGTAATTCTTATCTTTGTTCCTCTATAGCTAATTTGCCTTTTTTCCTCTGGCTTCCTTAAGTCTCTTTGTCTTTGCCTAGGTGTGGCCTTTCAGTTTTTTTCATATTTATGCTGCTTGGTATTCTCTGAGCTTCTAGTGTCTGTGGTTTGTTGCCTGTCACTAATTTAGAAAGTTCTCAGCCATTATTTCTTCAAATAATTATTGTGCCCCATTCTCTCTTTTTTTCTTCCTTCTGGGGTTCCAATTACAAATATATTATACTGTTTGTTATTGTCCCACAGTTCTTGAATGCTGTGTTCTATTTTTTCTCCCTTTTGTCTCTTTTTATTTTATTTTTATTGACCTGATCAACAAATTTGATCTTTATGTTCACTGATTCTTTCCTTGTTTGTGTCAGTTCTACTGTTGAGCATGGTGGTTTTTTCCTCTTTTTTTATTGAGCATTTCCATTTGATTCTTTATCACAGTTAACATCTCTTTTCTGAAATTATCCATCTGCTCTTGCATATTATCTACCTTTTCCATTAGAGTCTTTAACACAGTAATCATAATTCTTTTAGATTTCATTTCTGATAGTCCCAACTTCTGTGTCATACTGAATCTGGATCTGATGATTGTTTTGGCATTTGGAATATTTTCCTGCTTTTTATTATACCTCATAAATTTGTTAAAAGCTGAACATGGGCAGGAGAAGAACACAGGTTTCCTTCTGCTAGGCCTTTAGTGTGGGGATTTTAATTAATCTAGTCAGGAGTCTGCCTGTGTTCCATGTTTGTTTTTGCTATGGGCACCAGAGATTTCTGCTTCCTCTAGTGATACCTTCTTTTTGACTCCTGCTTGGCTTTGGGTTTTTCCTTTGTGCTGTTTCCCAAGAGCTGTCTCTTACAGCTCTCCCAGTTGTATTTCAGTGTTACTAACCACATAACTGGTTTGCCAGGTGGTGGTTGCTGGGGGAGGGGGAGTTCTCTGATGATTTGATTAAGCCTCAGACTTAGGCAGGTACTGGAACTTGGGTCTTGAGTGTGTCCTTCACAAGATTTCCTGCCCTTTCTCCAGGAGTGGAGCTTCTTTTTCTTTTTCCTCTGTTCATTCGCCCAGCAGCAGTGAGTATTCACCAGTGTCCTCAAGCCATAGATTTTAAGTCCCCCCGAAAATTAAGCCTTTTGTTCTGTACTAGAGATAAAGGAAAGGGGTCTGGGTGGATTTCACAGTGAGTGCTATTTTCCTCAGCCAAACAGCACCTTCATGGAATCTTTCTCTGACATTTTTCCTGATCTTCCCTGTAGGAGCCTTGTGGGATTCCTTTTGGTAAAACTTGGAAGAGGATGGGAAACCCCTCCCCCACAACGTGGAGCCCAAGAGCTTCATACTCTCATGACATTCCATACTCTGGCCTCCAGTAATTTGTCAGAATCTCTAGTTTAATCTTCCTACCAGCTTACATGTTTGGATCCTGTGGCTACCTGCAGGCACCGGTCTCTTCAGATAGTGGGTTGGTGGTTTGCCCTATGACTTCACTTCTCTGATAGGTCCAAGAAGAGTCATTGATTTTCAGTCGATATAGCTTCTTTCTTGTAAAGGTGGAAATGATGACCTCCCAGTACTTTACATGACCAAGCTGAAACCTAAGTCCTCAAATAACTTTTAATCTACACAAATGTCTAATGTGCAGCCCATAGAAACTTAGTACAGGTTAGTTTTTTCCCCTTTTCTTTTTTTCAAACCCTTGAATTTTATAGTTTTATGGCTAGGGAGCCAGAAATAATTGATTCTGGCTTGGGTTCTGCCTATTTTAGGCTTTAAAAGCCTCTGTACCACTGGTAGTATGTTATATGTTTGTCTTGCTCTCTTCTAAAATTCTGTGTATGCCTTTGGTAACTATTGAGCATGTTGTTAGCACTCAATAATAATTTGCCTCATTCAAAATTAGAGCATGATTTAGCCTTTCTAGATCATAGAGTTTGTTAGTGACCATGTGTTTGTTGTTTTTATTCTTCACATTTCCAGGTGCAATTCAGTTCAGCTGATAGTTGTTGAGTGCCCACTGTGCTATGAGTGAGGCACTAAGTGTTAAGTAGAATACAAGCCTGACCTGGTAAATGGAGTAACCAAGGGGTTCCTGAAGGCAATGGAAGCCCCATGGATGGAAGGAAATTGCAACTTGGGAAACATCTCCATTTCAATCTAGGATTTTTAAAATTCTTTTTAAATTTTTATTTTTAATTATACTAGTGATACATGAATGAATTCTAGTAAAAACTGAAAAGTTTTTACTAGTTTTTACTAGAGCCATGGTTGTCCATGACATCCTTATGACATTCTCATTCCGTCACATTCTCCTTCCCAAAGTTAATTTTGACTACTTACTTTTGTTTTACTGTGCAAATTGCTATATCAAACGTATCATCTAATAAGTTTACTGAAATACTTAAAATTTTTTTTTTTTATTTTTGGTCGTGCCACACAGCATGTGGGATCTTAGTTCCCCAACCAGGGATCAAATCCATGCCTCCTGCTGTGGAAGCGCAGGGTCTTAACGACTGAACCGCCAGGGAAGTCCCGTGAAATATTTTTATATTTAAGGGAATAAGCACCCAAATTCATTTAACTTTTAAAGAATGTTTATTAGGGGTAACTGTCATCATTTAGGTTGGATATGTGGCCTAATAATGATTCTTTGCTTCACATTATAATGTAACTCTTCTGGTTTTTAAACCTGAAAACCTAGTGTTGGTGACAGAACTGTAAAAGTTTATTTTGAGTAAATAAGAAATACAGAAATTCGTACTGACTGAAAAGATGACGACCTGTTGCCTTTTTCTTTAATTATCATAGTATAATTGACTTTTCTGGGGTGTGTATAGTTCAGTGGATTTTGACACATATAGATCAGTGTAACCACTACCACAGTCAAAGTACAAAACAGTTCCACCACCCTAGGAAACTCCTTTGTGCTACCTCTTTCAGTCATACTATGTTCTCACCCCAACTGCTGGCAGCCACTGATCTGTGCTCTATCACACTATAGTTTTGTCACTTTGATGTCACATAAATGGAGTCAGACTATATGTAATATTTTGAGGGTTTTTTTCACTCAGCATAATGCTTTTGAGATTCATCCAAGTTGTGTGTATCAAATAGTTTGTTCCTTTTTATTACAGAGTAGTAGTCTATTATATGAAACCACATTTTGGTTGTTTCCAGTTTTGGGTGATTAAAAGTAGGGCTGCTGTAAAAATTCATGTGCAAGTGTTTGTGTGCACATAAATTTGCATTTCTCTAGGGTAAATACCTGAGAGTGAGATTGCTAGAATTACACTGCCATTCATGGTAAAACTAGTTAGCTAGAGTTTAAATGCTAGAAATGGATAGAGTAACAAAGACCCAAATTGTTTAAATCTTGCTTTTGCTTCTTACTAGCTATGCAACCTTGAGTGAGTTTAACCTCTTTGTGCCACAGTTTCCATATTTGTAAAATGAAGTTAACAATAACAACCACTGGGATTATTGTGTGGGATTAATGGCATATTTTAAAAATTTATTTATGTTTGTCTGTGTTGGGTCTTAGTTGCTGCATGCAGGCTTTCTCTAGTTGTGTCAAGCGAGGACTACTCTTCATTGGGGTGTGCAGGCTTCTTATTGTGGTGGCTTCTCTTGTTGTGGAGCATGGGCTCTAGGCATGCAAGCTTCAGTAGTTGCAGCACATGGGCTCAGTAGTTGGGGCACGCGGGCTCTAGAGTACAGGCTCAGTAGTTGTGGCGCATGGATTTAGTTGCTCTGTGGCATGTGGGATCTTCCCGGACCAGGGATCAAACCCATGTCCCCTGAATTGGCAGGTGAATTCTTAACCACTGTGCCACCCGGGAAGTCCTATATTGATGGCATATTAAGAATAAAATGCTGATCGGGACTTCCCTGGTGGTCCAGTGGTTAAGACTCTACATTCCCAATGCAGGGGGCCTGGCTTTGATCCCTGGTCAGGGAACTAGATTCCACGTGCCACAACTCAGAGCCTGCATGCCACAACTGAAAAAAGACCCCACATGCTGCAACTAAAAAAAGACCCCACATGCCTCAACAAAAGATCCTGCATGCTGCAACAAAGATACTGCATGCCGCAACTAAGACCTGGCACAGCCAAATAAATAAATATTTAAAAAAGAATAAAATGCTGATAAATGTCTGGCATATTAAATGTATTATTATACTTATCTCATGTTTAATAAAACGTTTTCTTGTCAGAGACATTCGCCTTTAGTCAATTAAAATAGAGAAATTAAATAATCCATAGGAGGGAGCTTCAAAGTGGCGGAAGAGTAAGATGTGGAGATCACCTTCCTCCCCACAAATACATCAGAAATACATCTACGTGGGGGAACAACTCCTACAGAACACCTACTGAACGCTGGCAGAAGACCCCACACTGCCCCAAAGACAAGAAACTCCCACGTACCTGGGTAGGGCAAAAGAAAAAAGAAAAAACAGACAAAAGAATAGGGACGGGACCTGCACCAGTGGGAGGGAGCTGTGAAGGAGGAAAGGTTTCCACACACTAGGAAGCCCCTTCTCGGGCGGAGAGTGCTGATGGCAGAGGGGGGAAGCTTCGGAGCCACGGAGCAGAGCACAGCAACAGGGGTGTGGAGGGCAAAGGGGAGAGATTCCCGCACAGAGGATAGGTGCCGACCAGCACTCACCAGCCCAAAAGGCTTGGCTGCTGGGAGCTGAGGCTCTGGCTTTGGAGGTCGGATCCCAGGGAGAAGACTGGGGTTGGCTGTGTGAACACAGCCTGAAGGGGGCTAGTGTGCCACAGCTAGCCAGGAGGGAGTCCAGGAAAAAGTCTGGACCTGCCTAAGAGGCAAGAGACCATTCTTTCGGGGTGCGCGAGGAGAGGGGATTCAGAGCACCGCCTAAACGAGCTCCAGAGAAGGGCGCGAGCTGCGGTTATCAGTGCGGACCCCAGAGATGGGCATGAGATGCTAAGGCTGCTGCTGCAGCCACCAAGAAGCCTGTGTGCAAGCACAGGTCACTGTCCACACCTCCCCTCCTGGGAGCTTGTGCAGCCTGCCACTGCCAGGGTCCCGTGATCCAGGGACAACCTCCCCGGGAGAACGCACGGCGCGCCTCAGGCTGTTACAACGTCATGCTGGCCTCTGCCGCCGCAGGCTTGCCCCGCATTCTGTACTCCTCCCTCCGCCCGGCCTGAGTGAGCCAGAGCCCCCGAATCAGCTGCTCCTTTAACCCCGTTCTGTCTGAGCAAAGAACACACGCCCCCAGGCGACCTGCACACAGAGGCGGGTCCAAATCCAAAGCTGAACCCCAGGAGCTGTGCGAACAAAGAAGAGAAAGGGAAATCTCTCCCAGCAGCCTCAGGAGCAGTGGATTAAATCTCCATAATCAACGTGATGTATCCTGCATCTGTGGAATACCTGAATAGACAACGAATCATCCCAAATTGAGAAGGTGGACTTTGAGAGCAACGATATATATTTTTTTTTCCCTTTTTTCTCCTTTTATGAGTGTGTATGTGTATGCTTCTGTGTGTGATTTTCTCTGTATAGTTTTGCTTTTACCATTTGTCCTGGGGTTCTGTGTGTCCGTTTTTTTTGTTTGTTTAGGTATAGTTGTTAGCATTTGTTATCATTGGCTGATTTGTTTTTTGGTTTGGTTGCTCTCTTCTTTCTTTCTTTTTTATTACTTAAATTTTTTTAATAATTATTTTTTATTTTATTTTACTTTATTTTATTTTATTTTATCATCTTCTTTCTTTCTCTCTTTTTTTTCTCCCTTTTATTCTGAGCCATATGGATGACAAGCTCTTGGTGTTCCAGCCAGGTGTCAGGGCTGTGCCTCTGAGGTGGGAGAGCCAAGTTCAGGACACTGGTCCACAAGAGACCTCCCAGCTCCATGTAATATCAAACAGTGAAAATCTCCCAGATATCTCCATCTCCATGCCAAGACCCAGCTCTGTTCAACAACCAGCAAACTACAGTGTTGGACACTCTATGAGAAACAACTAGCAAGACAGGAACACATCCCCATCCATTAGCAGAGAGGCTGCCTAAAATCATAATAAGGCCACAGACACCCCAAAACACACCACCAGACGTGGACCTGCCCATCAGAAAGACAGGGTCCAGCCTCATCCACCAGAACACAGGCACTAGTCCCCTCCACCAGGAAGCCTACACAACCCACTGAACCAACCTTAGCCACTGGGGCCAGACACCAAAAACAAAGGGAACTATGAACTGCAGTCTGTGAAAAGGAGACCCGAAACACAGTAAGTTAAACAAAATGAGAAGACAGAGAAACACACTGCAGATGAAGGAGCAAGGTAAAAACCCACCAGACCAAACAAGTGAAGAGGAAATAGTCTACCTGAAAAAGAATTCAGATTAATGATAGTAAAATGATCCAAAATCTTGAAAATAGAATGGAGAAAATAGAAGAAACGTTTAACAAGGACCTAGAAGAACTAAAGAGCAAACAAACAGTGATGAACAACACAATAAATGAAATTAAAAATTCTCTAGAAGGGATCAGTAGCAGAATAACTGAGGCAGAAGAATGAATAAGTGACCTGGAAGATAAAATAGTGGAAATAACTACTGCAGAGCAGAATAAAGAAAAAAGAATGAAAAGAATTGAGAACAGTCTCAGAGACCTCTGGGACAACATTAAATGCACCAGCATTCGAATTATAGGGGTCCCAGAAGAAGAAGAGAAAAAGAAAGAGACTGAGAAAAAATTTGAAGAGATTATAGTTGAAAACTTCCCTAATATGGGAAAGGAAACAGTCAAGTCCGGGAAACGCAGAGAGTCCCATACGGGATAAATCCAAGGAGAAACACACCAAGGCACATATTAATCAAACTATCAAAAATTAAATACAAATAAAAAATACTAAAAGCAGCAAGGGAAAAACAACAAATAACACACAAGCGAATCCCCATAAGGTTAACAGCTGATCTTTCAGCAGAAACTCTGCAAACCAGAAGGACGTGGCAGGACATATTTAAAGTGATGAAGGAGAAAAACCTACAACCAAGTTTACTCTACCCAGCATGGATCTCATTCAGATTTGATGTAGAAATTAAAACCTTTACGGACAAGCAAAAGCTAAGAGAATTCAGCACTACCAAACAGCTTTACAACAAATGCTAAAGGAAGCTCTGTAAGCAGGAAACACAAGAGAAGGAAAAGACCTACCAAAACAAACCCAAAACAATTAAGAAAATGGTAATAGGAACATACATATCAATAATTATCTTAAATGTAAATGGTTTAAATGCTCCAACCAAGAGCCATAGACTGGCTAAATGGATACAAAAACAAGACCCATATATATGCTGTCTACAAGACACCCACCTCAGACCTAGGGACACATACAGACTGAAAGTGAGGGGATGGAAAAAGATATTCCATGCAAATGGAAATCAAAAGAAAGCGGGAGTAGCAATTCTCATCAGACAAAATAGACTTTAAAACAAAGACTATTACAAGAGACAGAGAAGGACACTACATAATGATCAAGAGATCAATCCAAGAAGATATAAAAATTGAAAATATTTATGCACCCAACATAGGAGCACCTCACTACATAAGGCAAATGCTAACAGCCATAAAAGGGGAAATGGATAGTAACACAATCATAGTAGGGGACTTTAACACCCCACTTTCACCCATGGACAGATCATCCAAAATGAAAATAAATAAGGAAACACAAGCTTTAAATTATACATTAAACAGGATGGACTTAATTGATATTTGTAGGACATTCCATCCAAAAACAACAGAATTCACATTCTTCTCAAGTGCTCATGGAACATTGTCCAGGATAGATCATATCTTGGGTCACAAACCAAGCCTTGGTAAATTTAAGAAAATTGAAATCATATCAAGTATCTTTTCCGACCACAACGCTGTGAGACTAGATATCAATTACAGGAAAAAATCTGTTAAAAATACAAACACGTGGGGGCTAAACAATACTTAATAACCAAGAGATCACTGAAGAAATCAAAGAGGAAATCAAAAAATACCAGAAACAAATGATAATGAAAACACAACCCAAAACCTATGGAATGCAGTAAAAGCAGTTCTAAGAGGGAAGTTTATAGCAATACAGTCCTACCTTAAGAAACAACCTAACTTTACACCTAAAGCAATTAGAGAAAGAAGAACAAAAAAAACCCCAAAGTTAGCAGAAGGAAATTAATCATAAAGATCAGATCAGAAATAAGTGAAAAAGAAATTAAGGAAATGATAGCAAAGTTCAGTAAGACTAAAAGCTGGTTCTTTGAGAAGATAAAGAAAATGGATAAACCATTAGCCAGACTCATCAAGAGAAAAAGGGAGAAGGCTCAAATCAGTAGAATTAGTAATGAAAAAGAAGTAACCACTGACACTTCAGAAATACATGGGATCATGAGACATTACTACAAGCAACTATATGCCAATACAATGGACAACCTGGAAGAAATGGACAAATTCTTAGAAATGCACAACCTTCCGAGACTGAACCAGGAAGAAATAGAAAATATGAACAGACCAATCACAAGCACTGAAATTGAAACTGTGATTAAAAATCTTCCAACAAACAAAAGCCCAGGACCAGATGGCTTCATAGGCGAATTCTGTCAGACATTTAGAGAAGAGCTAATACCTGTTCTTCTCAAACTCTTCCAAAATATAGCAGAGGGAGGAACACTCCCCAACTCATTCTATGAGGCCACCATCACCCTGGTGCCAAAACCAGACAAAGATGTCACAAAGAAAGAAAACTACAGGCCAATATCACTGATGAACATAGATGCAAAAATCCTCAACAAAATACTAGCAAACAGAATCCAACAGCACATTAAAAGGATCATACATTATCGTCAAGTGGGGTTTATCCCAGGAATGCTAAGATTCTTCAACATATGCAAATCAATCAGTGTGATACACCATATTAACAAATTGAAGGAGAAAAACCATATGACCATCTCAATAGATTCAGAGAAAGCTTTCGACAAAATTCAACACCCATTTATGATAAAAACCCTCCAGAAAGTAGGCATAGAGGGAGCTTTCGTCAACATAATAAAGGCAGTATATGATAAATCCACAGCCAACATCATCCTCAATGGTGAAAAACTGAAACCATTTCCACTAAGATCAGGAACAAGACAAGGTTGCCCACTCTCACCACTCTTATTCAACATAGTTTTGGAAGTTTTAGCCAGAGCAATCAGAGAAGAAAAAGAAATAAAAGGAATCCAAATCGGAAAAGAAGAAGTAAAGGTGTCACTGTTTGCAGATGACATGATACTATACATAGAGAATCCTAAAGCTGCTACCAGAAAACTACTAGAGGTAATCAATGAATTTGGTAAAGTAGCAGGATACAAACTTAATGCACAGAAATCTCTGGCATTCCTATACACTAATGATGAAAAATCTGAAAGTGAAATTAAGAAAACACTCCGATTTACCGTTGCAAGAAAAAGAATAAAATAACTAGGAATAAACCTACCTAAGGAGACCAAGACCTGTATGCAGAAAATTGTAAGACACTGTTGAAAGAAATAAAAGATGATACAAATAGATGGAGAGATATACCATGTTCTTGGATTGGAAGAATCAACATTGTGAAAATGCCTCTACTACCCAAAGCAATCTACAGATTCAATGCAATCCCTATCAAACTACCACTGGCATTTTTCACAGAACTAGAACAAAAAATTTCACAATTTGTATGGAAACACAAAAGACCCCGAATTGCCAAAGCAATCTTGAGAATGAAAACTGGAGCTGGAGGAATCAGGCTCCCTGACTTCAGACTATACTACAAAGCTACAGTAATCAAGACAGTATGGTACTGGCACAAAAACAGAAATATAAATCAATGGAACAGGATAGAAAGCTCAGAGATAAACCCATGCCCATATGGTCACCTTATCTTTGATAAAGGAGGCAAGGATATACAATGGAGAAAAGCCCGCCTCTTCAGTAAGTGGTGCTGAGAAAACTGGACAGCTACATGTAAAGGAATGAAATTAGAACACTTTCTAACACCATACACAAAAATAAACTCAAAATAGATTAAAGACCTAAATGTAAGGCCAGAAACTATCAAACTCTTAGAGGAAAACATAGGCAGAACACTCTATGCCACAAATCACAGCAAGGTCCTTTTTGACCCACCTCTTAGAGAAATGGATATAAAAACAAAAGTAAACAAATGGGACCTAATGAAACTTCAAAGCTTTTGCACAGCAAAGGAAATCATAAACAAGACCAAAAGACAACCCTCAGAATGGGAGAAAATATTTGCAAATGAAGCAGCTGACGAAGGATTAATCTCCAAAATTTACAAGCAGCTCATGCCGCTCAATATCAAAAAAACAAACAGCGCAATCCAAAAATGGGCAGAACACCTAAATAGACATTTCTCCGAAGAAGGTATACAGATTGCCAACAAACACATGAAAGGATGCTCAACATCACTAATCATTAGAGAAATGCGAATCAAAAGTACAACGAGGTATCATCTCACACCAGTCAGAATGGCCATCATCAAAAAATCTAGAAACAATAAATGCTGGAGAGGGTGTGTAGAAAAGGGAACGCTCTTGCACTGCTGGTGGGAATGTGAATTGGTTCAGCCAGTATGGAGAACAGTATGGAGGTTCCTTAAAAAACTACAAATAGAACTACCATATGACCCAGCAATCCCACTGCTGGGCATATACCCAGAGAAAACCATAATTCAAAAAGACACATGCACCCCAATATTCATTGCAGCACTATTTACAGTAGCCAGCTCATGGAAGCAACCTAAGTGTCCATCGATAGATGAATAGATAAAGAAGATGTGGCACATATGTACAATGGAATATTAGCCATAAAAAGAAACGAAATTGAATTATTTGTAGTGAGTTGGGTGGACCTAGAGTCTGTCATACAGAGTGATGTAAATCAGAAAGAGAAAAACAAATACCGTATGCTAACACATATATATTCACTCTAAAAAAAATGGTCATGAACCTAGGGGCAAGACGGGAATAAAGACTCAGACCTACTAGAGACTGGACTTGAGGATACGGGGTGGGGGAAGGGTAAGCTGTGACAAAGTAAGAGAGTGGCATGGACATATATACACTATGAAACGTAAAATATATAGCTAGTGGGAAGCAGCCGCATAGCATAGGGAGAGCAGCTTGGTGCTTTGTTACCACCTAGAGGGGTGGGATAGGGAGGGTGGGAGGGAGGGAGACGCATGAGGGAAGAGATATGGGGACATATGTATATGCATAACTGATTCACTTTGTTATAAAGCAGAAACTGGCACACCATTGGAAAGCAATTATACTCTAATGATGTTTAAAAAAATAGAATAAAATAAAATGATATCATGGAGATAAGTAATTAAAAAATAATAATAATCCATAGGTGTGGTGTGTTTGGTAGGCAAGCCTTCAAAGCATGGTGTCCATTGGCGAAATTTTAAATGTTGTCCTCAGTTGTCCTTAGGAACATTTAGATATATGGGAGTCCTATATAATATCCAGTGATTGGCCAGATGCCCCCTTTTGATGGTTTTACTTGTCCTCCCAACATTAAAGAATCACGTTCACCAAAAATTTAGTGCATTGCTATACTTCATAAAGAAGCTGCAAAAAGTAGCTCAGAATGAACTAACACTCGAATGGTTGCTATATACCAGGCCTATGTGTAGACAGTCCTCAAGTGTGTAAACCTGAGTATCTCCCCACAAAATAAGTAATTCGGATAATCACTAAATGCTATTTTTATACTTTTTTAAAAAGCTAACTGTTGAGGACACTGATGAGGCATGATTTATTGGAACCCCCGTGATATGAACCATCTATAATTTCTCAGATCCTAAAAGAAAACACATCTTTTTACAGGAAACCTCCCCAGTTTTGAGGAGCACATTGAGGAGAGAATTGACAAAAACAGCATGCCCACTCAGATATCTCCCTAGAATACTATGTCATTAGAAAATGCAGTGGAGGTCCCTTTCTTGCATAACTGCCGCATGCTATGGTCTGGCTCAGTCTGAGCAAGCACCAAGGGCAGAGGAGATGTGTTTTCCCTTGGAGAACTTTTCCCTATCCTATGATGTATGCACAAAGGGCCACCCATTCACCTACTAGACAGTGGATAAAGCCCTGTATGTGTAAAGAGGAACCTAAATATCCTTTCTTTTCCTGTCTATTAGTTTCAGTTGTTTTGTAATGTTTTCCCATGACACAATCCATCAACTGAGGACAGTTCTTCACCTGGGATTTCAGGGCAACTAGGTTTAACAGAAATCTTAAGCACACAGACTGGGAAGTCATCTCTGAACTGTTTCCTCACTGGCTCCCCTCCCCCAGTACCACCAACAATCCAACACTCAAGTTTACCTGGAGCCTTTCCTCACAGCTGGATCATCCTGTCCTCTTCTTCCTGCCAATCAATCCTGCCTGGGCCAATTCCAAATTCTTGGAAATTCTAGCTTGGGAGATTCTCCATTTCCCCAAAACCCACACACTTGGATGTTATCCTCTGCATCATATTGTCTCATTTTAAGTCCTGTCTTTTTTATTCACTTTGGCACCTAATGCCATACTTCCTTACTCTGTGACCTATTTCGTATACACATGACCTGAAGCTTTACAACTAGACTGCCCCTCCCATAGTGTTAGTAGAACTTCAAATTCTCTACGTTCTGTCTCTCACAAATACCTGAAACAGAATTGTTGCCTGCTGGTTTTTTATTTTTTATTGAAGTATAGTTGATTTACAATTTTGTTAGTTTTAGGTGTACAGCAAAGTGATTCAGATACGTGTGTGTGTGTGTGTCTGTCTGTGTGTATTCTTTTTCAGATTATTTTCCCTTATAGGTTATTACAAAATATTGAGTATAGTTCCCTGAGCTATACAGTAGGTCCTTGCTGGTTATCTATTTGCTGCCTGCTGTTTAATTAACAAACCAAACATCACTTCTCATTTTGTATTTAAAAAAATTACACATAACGTGTTCTAATGGCCATATAAATCCTGTGGAAAGCAGTAGTTTGGAAAAGAAATATACATTTTGCAGACTGTCAAAAGAAAACTGGTGTTTTCCTATGCTGCCACTGTGAAAAGTGTGGCTATACAGTCTGCCTGGGCAGAGCATGGCTCCGTAGTTTAGATTACAGTCAAAACTGCAGGCAGCTTTTCCCTGGCTGCATCATGGTTTCTAGCCTCATCCATGATTCCTTGCCCACTTATAATGTTAAAGAGCACTAGGATTTTTTCTTTTCAAATACAAACAAAACTTTGACTGTAAACAGTTGTATCCTACTTGTCTCACATGAAAGTTGAATCTTATACAGGAGAGAGGAGGGTGTGTTTGTGTGTGTTATGAACCTAAATTTAGCTCTCTCTAGGATAATCAATTCAATCCAGGATAAACATTTTTTTATACTTCTAAATAAGCCTACCTTTAAAACTCCAATTATGCCCTTTAGCCCCTTGAGGAGAATCCATGTAGGCACTTGCCTTTAGGGAAACTGTCTCTAGGCTGATTTCTTGCCATGATCTCTGTGCCGCTCCAGGTCATACTCAACTTCCTTCCAAACTGCTGTTCATAAAGATGCAGGCTCTTAAAGGTGTCTTCGCTACACCACCATACCCACTCCTAACACTAAGCCACCATGTACTCCTGGCTGCTCACTGCATAGTAGGTATGCCTGTACTCCTGAGAGCCTAGCAGGTAAAGTCCCCCACACCCAAGCATAACCTTTCCCACCATCCTTACCGCTTATGTCTTAAATCCTCTTCTCTACCCACTCCACCCAAGTGTGCATTCACTAGAGTCTAAACATACCATGAGTCGTCCTGCCACTCTGTCTGTACTGCCTCTGCCTGAAGTTCTCCACATTCCTCTGTTCTATCTGCACATTTCTCAGGATCCACTCAAAAGCTCATTTTTTTCACCTCAGTGGTTCCTTCCATCTCTCAAGGCCCATAGGACTATGTGCTTAACACTCATTTTCCCAAATGGAATGGTGTGATAGAGTGCTTAATGGCCACCAAGTCTTTTCATTTCTGTATATACACCACTTTACAGTGTGACTTTGCAGCTTCTTCCATCAGGAGGTGGAGTCTATTTCTCTACTCCTTGAATCTGAGCTGTTCTTGTAACTCGATTTGGCCAATAAATGCAGCATGAGTAACTGGGTGACTTCTGAGCCTAGGTCTCAAGAAGTCTTGTAGCTTTCCTCTTCTCCCTGAGAACGCTGAAGCAACCATGTGAAGTCTGCTGGAGGAAGAGAGATGATATTGAGAGGCCAGTCAGCAGCCAACCATCAGACATGTGAGTGACGCCATCTTAAATACTCAACCCTAGTCGTGTTGCCAGATGACCAACTTCATGAGGAACTCTCGGAAAGACTAGCAGAAGAACCACTCAGCTGATTCTAGCTCAGATTGCTGACCCACAGAATTATGAGCAAATAAAATGGTTGTTATTTTAAGTCACTAAATTTTGGGGTGATTTGTTATGCAGCAGTAAATAACTGAAAGAGCAGGTTTTGTACTGCTGTATTCCTGGCATCTAGAGGGCATGTTCATGGTAGGTTGTCAGTAAGAGATTGCTGTGGATCCCTGTCATCAAGGTGTCACTCCTCTTTACTTAGTAGACAACCAAGGTTCCTAATCCTCATGTCTCTCCCTGGCTCTCAAACAGTTCAAAGCCTGGGCTCAACACTGTCTTCCAGGATGACACCTTGCAGTTCTTCTTCACTCCACTGGACCAACATCCATTCATTTGCTCCCTTCACAGCCCTTTGACAGGTCATATCTTTCAGCTGCATGCTGCATTCCCTTACTAACTACTTCGTTCACTAAACCCTGAGGGGCCAACCCATGGATTGCCTCAATGCCATAAAGCTGTTCTCAACTTCCCAACCTTCCACCATCACTCTGAACCCTCACTACCTGATTCACATGTGCTTACAATTAGGAGAGACCTAAGAGATTGTCTAGGACAACCCCTTCCAGTTATGAATGAGGAAAGAAAGTCCCAGATAAGAAATAATAATAATAAATGGCTTATTCAAGGTCACATGATGGCAGTATCAATACCAGAACCCACATGTCATGCAGATTATTACCTAGTAGATTGCTTATTTGTGCTTGGTTTGTGTGTGTGCAACTGTGCCCTGCAGTTTAGACTGTGGAAGTTCCTTGGAGAGTGGCATCATATCTTTTACTTCTCCTACCTTTTCACACTCTTCCTGCTATCTGCAAAGACTGACCAGTAACTACTGGACACGTCAGCAGTCAATAAATGCTTGTTGATTAATTGACATTTAAAAGGAAATTACGCTTGGAACTGTTCTGTATCTTGTTTTTGGTGGTAATTACAACCATAGGTATTTGTCAGAACTTGAACTGTACATTAAAAAGGGTAAATTATACTGTGTATAAATTTTTAAATTAAGGTATAATTCAAAGCAATTATGCTGAAGAGATCTATTTATTTGATAAATGTGGCTAAATGTATTACTGTGAGAAAAGAAATTTGGCCCTTTGAAAATAAATTTGTACATAATAGGCACTCGGTAATGTTAGTTTCCTTCCTTCTTGTGCACAAATGCTTCGTGATTACCTGTCAAGACTGCTAAAGAAAGCATTCCTGCCCTAGGAGATGACTGGATCTCAGATGACTTCTAAGATCCTATGATTTCTTTGAAAGGTAAATAAATGACTGTTTTGAAACACATGTGTAAAGTAAAATATAGAAGCGTTACTACACTATTCCAAAGGTGGGCCCCCTAGAACCTTGATTTTACTTCCAAAGACTTAGACTCAGGTATAAAACTATTAACCCTCTGTTAATAGAAATTATTTTAAAACTTAAAAAATAATACAAAAGGACGACCAAATGTCCTTTCGTTGTCATTCTGGAGCATTGACTGATTCTCTAGGGGATTACATCCTTGTTTGGCTTATTATTCACTAATGATTAGGATCCAGACTTTTTGAAGTGACATGTTAACTTAAAGATTTTTTGTCTGGTAGAGATGAAAAAAATTTCTGTTTGGTAGAAGAAATAATCCGAAAGACTATGGATTAACTGTCCTATAGTGCATTAACCACTTTTCTATCTAATTTAGCTATCTTATTCTAGCATTTTTACTTTCAGTATTTATATATACTGAATCTCTCAAATATTCTTTGAATCAGCCTTACATAATGCTGGGTCCCTCACTAATAAATTAGTCTTTGACATGTGTTCATTCTGTATTTGTATGTGAGTCATGTTCTTAATTTTGAAAATTATATTGTAATTATATATATTATACCCCAAACATCCTACAACATTGTCTGTGGACCATGTCCCATCCTGCACAAAGTCCCTGATATCTACTACTGACTGCTGGTTTTAATGCTGTAAGAGCACCTTGAAATACCTTTGTGATCATGCTGGTACCTGAAGAGGTCTTTTCAGGAAAAAAACTGGATACCTCTGCAAGTGCTCAAGAAAACTGCAGAAAGACTTTCTGGAACTACTCTCACAAAATGAGAAACTGATGTCTTTCCTATCATGTTACTGTTCTATCTATAAACCGAGAGGATGGCATTAAGAACCTTTGTTTTAGAGATCCAGAACAAATAGACTCACACTGGGCCCTTCTTTCCTGTCAAACACTATTCCTGTAATCCGCTTTTGCTAGTAATGGCCATAAAATAACTATATTGGAGCAATAAAAATTGATAAACTACCAGCTGCCTCAAAAATCTAATAGCTTTGGCAAAATATACTGCAGCTTGTTGTGATAGAGCCTCCTTTTCCCTAACACATTTTATTTTAACACTTGCCTTTTCACACTACTGAATAGTATAATCAAATTAACAGATTCAGCAAATGCTCAGTGAGTTCCAGGCACTAGACACTGCTCAGCCCTGACTACCCTCACCCCCTTCCCCAAGCAGGCTCAACTAGTACTCAGTGTCAATCATTGGTTTGCAGTTGTCCAGGATGAAAATGGAGAATAGAGCCCAAATGGAGGGTTGCATTCTGTCCTGTCAGCACCCAAAAGATTTAAAATGGAGTCAAGCAAAAGAATGGATCTCTTTCACATTAATAAAATTTAATGATCTACAACACCACTGAGTATTAAATGCATACAGATTTGAAACATCCTGAGAAACAGGAAGGGTGGGTTAAAACGTGGTTCACAAACAAACTGCTATTTATAAATATTCTGAATCAGCTTGACAACTTTATTGAAAGAGGTATGAAACAAATATCTTCCAATAAACACTCAAACTCAGAAATAATCGAAATATGGTGCCCATTCATACAAAGACCAAAGTGCCAAGTTTCCATGCAGCATAGGGAATCCTCTGCAAAGCAAGTCTGAACCAAAATTCTAAAACGCCAAGGAGGAGGGGGTGAAGTGGGTTGAGGATATAGAACAGGAGTAGGAGTAATTTTTTCAACCTACTTTTACCCTGGTGATTATTAAAACAGAATTCTGTAATATTTCACAATAGAATGTTTTTGAAAAAATAATCTGTTTAGGCCAGCTTCTGCCTTGGGATGTAGGGAGCTGGAAGTAGTGTTGCTCTTACCCTTACAATTAGCCAAACTAAATTAAAATTCATGACTTTTATTGAGCCCATCAGAGGAGTATTACTCAAGTATTTGTTGAGAGGAGTATTTGTTCAAGTATTTTGCTTTAATTTAAAGTTGGTAGTTTGTTTTCTTGCTGTGGTGTTTTGAGAATTTTGTTTTTTGTTTTGTTTTGTTTTGTTTGGCTGCACCGTGCAGCCTGTGGGATCTTAGTTCCCCGACCAGGGATTGAACCCACACCCCCTGCATTGGAAGCGCGGAGGCTTAACCACTGGACTGCCGGGGAAGTCCGAGAGTTTTTTTTTTTTAATATTCTGAATAAAAATCCTTTGTTGGTTATGTGGTTTATCAGTAAATATTTTCTCTACATCTGTGGCTTGGTTTTTTATTCTTTTTTTTTTTTTTTTTTTTTTTTTTTTTTTTTTTTTGCGGTACGTGGGCCTCTCACTGCTGTGGCCTCTCCCATTGCAGAGCACAGGCTCCGGACGCGCAGGCTCAGCGGCCATGGCTCACGGGCCCAGCCGCTCCATGGCACGTGGGATCTTCCCGGACCGTGGCACGAACCCGTGTCCCCTGCATCTGCAGGCGGATCTCAACCACTGCGCCACCAGGGAAGCCCCGGTTTTTTATTCTCTTAATGGTGTCATTCACCAAGCAAGATTTTAATTTTGATGAAGTCCAATTTATCATTTTTTAAAAGGACTCATGTCTAAGAACTCTTATATTAACCTTAGATCATGAAGATTTTCTCCTATGTTTTCTTCTAAAAGTTATGTAGTTACATGTTTTACATTTAGGTATGTGCCTATTTCGAGTTAATCTTTGTCCATGATGTGAAGTTTAGGTGGAGATCTGTTTTTTACATATGGATGTCTAATTGTTCCCACACCGTTAGTTCAAAAGACTATCTTTCCTCCTCTAAATTGCTTTTGCACCTGTTTCAAAAATCAGTTGCCTGTATTTATGTAGGTCAATATCTTAACTCTCTTTTGTCCCATTGTTCTGTTTTTATCACTTCATCAATACCACTGTCTTGATTACTGTAGCTTTATATTATGCCTTAAAATCAGTGTGTTTCTCCAACTTTATTCTTCTTTTTAAAATTTGTTTTAGCTATTCTAGATCTTTTGCTGTTCTTTATAAATTTTAGAATCATCTTGTCTATATTTACAAAAAATCCTACTGGCATTTTTGTTTGAATTAGGTTAAATCTAATGATGAATCTGATGACTTTGGGGAGAAATGACATCTTTAATATGCTGAATCTTCCACCACATGAATATAGCATATTTCTCCATTTCTTTAGATTTTCTTTGATTTTTTCATGGAAGCATCTATGTTTTGTAGTGTTCAGCATAGAGATCCTGTACATGTTTTGTTAGATATATACCTGAATGTTTCATTTCTTTGGAGCTGTTGTAAATGATATATTTTTTTAAAGATTCAGTTTCTAGTTGTTTATTGTCACCATATAGAAATATGACTGATTTTTGTATTGACCTTATATCCTGCTTCCTTGCTAAGCTGTTAGTTATAGGACTTAAAAAAATAGATTTCTCTGATATATTCTAAGCAAACAATCATGCTGTTTAGGAGTAGGGATACTTTCATTTCTTTCTTTCAATCTGTATACCTTTTATATATTTTTTGTCCCTTTCTGCACAGGCTAAGACTTCTAGTATGATGTTTGATAGAAGTGATGAGAGAGCACAGCTTTTTCTTATTTTACCTTTAAGTTCTTTATCAAGTTGAGGAAGTTCCCTTCTATTCCTACTATGCTGAGAGTTTCTATTATGAATGCATTTTGAATTTTGACAAATGGTTTTGTCCTCATCAACTGATATTATCATTTGGTTTTTCTTTTTTAGACTTAATATGTTGATTACATTGATTGATTTTCAAATATTGAACCTGCTTTTCATTCCTGGGAGAAACCCCACTTGGATGTAGGGTTTTATATATTGCTGTTAGATTTGCTAATATTTTGTTGAGGGTATTTGCTTTTATATTCATGAGGGATATTGGTCTATAGTTTTCTTTTTTGTATTGTTTGTCTGGGTTTGGTATCAGGGCTTCATAAAATGAGTAGGGAAAGATTCTATCCTCTCCTGTTTTCTGGAAGAGATCTTGCAGAATTGGTGTTATCTTTTCTTTTTTTTAATTTTTTTACTTTATATTTAATAATTTATTCAATACTCATACCAATCCTATAAGTACAATACTATTATTTTCCCCTTTTGAACCAATAATGAAGCATTCTGAAGCACAGAAATGTTAACAGTTTCCCAAGAGCACAGAATTAGTAAGTGGCTGAGCAGAGATTAAAATTCAGGAAGTCTGACTGTAGTCCCTGTGCCATAACCACTTGCCTATAAAATGGTGTTATCTTTTCTTTAAATGTTTGTTGGAATTTGCCAGTGAAACCATCTGGGCCTGGGCATTTCTTTTAAAAAAGATTTTTAGCTGTGAATTTAATTTCCTTAATAGATGGATCATTATTCAGGTTACTTGTTTCATCTTCAATGAGTTTTAGTAGTTTGTGGTTTTCGAGCAGTCTGTCCATTTCATTTAAGTTGTCTAACTTATGTGTGTAGAGTTATTCATGGTAGTATCCCCTTATTATCTTTTTATGTCTGCGGGGTCTATAGTGATAATCTCTTCTTTCATTCCTCATATTGGTAATTTGCTTTTTTTTTTCTTTCTCAGTTTTGCTAGAGGTTTATCAATTTTATTGATCTTTTCAAAGGACCAGCTTTTGTTTTCATTTATTTTTCTCTGTTGTTTTTCTGTTTTCAGCTTCATTGATTTCTGCTTTATCTTATTTCCTTTTTCTGCTTGCTTTGGGTTTATTTTGCTCTTTTTCTAGTTCCTAAGGGGGAAGCCTAGATTACGGTTGACCCTTGAACAACAGGGGTATGAACTGTGCAGGTCCACTTATATGTGGATTATTTTCAATAGTAAATACTACAGTACTACACTATCCACATGGTTGGTTGAATCCACAGATGTGAAACTGCCAATACAGAGGAATTGAGGTTATGGAGGAACCATGGATAGGGAGGGCTGACAATAACTTAGATATGGATTTTTGACTGTGCAGAGGTTTGGCACCCCTGACCCCTGATTGTTCAAGGGTCACCTGTATTTATATGAGAGATTTTTTCCCCTAAAATATCATTTACTGCTATGAATTTCCCTCTAAGCCCACAAATTGAGTTATGTTGTTTTTTCATTTTTCTTTAATTAAAAATATTTTCTAATTTCCCTTAAAAGTTTCTCTTTGATTAATGGGTTATTTAGATATATGATATCCAATAGCCAAGTATTTGGAGCTTTTCCTCTTATCTCTCTGTTGTCGATTTCTATTTTATTTCCTTTATGGTCAGGGAACATATTCTGTATGATTTCAGTTCTTTTATATTTGAAGTTTGTTTTGTGACCCAGGATGTGATCTATCTTGTTGAAAGAATATATATTCTGCGATTGTTAGATAGAGTGTTCTGTACATATAAGCTAATTCCACTTGGTTGATAATAGTGTTCAGTTCTTACATATTCTTGCTGATTTTCTGTCTGCTAGTTCTATATATTAATTAGAGAGGAATGTTGAAGTCTCCAACTATAATTGTGGGTTTTTCTACTTCTAATTTTAGATCTGACAGTTTTTGCTTCACATATTTTGAAGCACTGTTGTTAGGTGTTTACACATTTAGGATTGTTAAGTCTTTGGGGTGAATTAAATAACCCTTTTAGCATTATGACATGTCTCTTTATATCCCACTTTATCCTTTCTTTTTAGTTTAATAGACATTTATTCTATTATTATGTATAGTTGAACAAGCTCTACACACAAAATTATATGGTTTAAGACTTTTTTTTTGAGTGGGAAGAAATTTGGGTCTCAAAACGTTTTGCGAGCCTGCTACATGTTTTCTGGAAATCATTAAGTGGACCTTTCAAGACCCTTGAAGAAAATACGAGAAAAATTGGTTCAAGAAAACCAGCAATTAGATTTCAAAATTAACCTACCTGTTAAGATAGCAAACCAAGAATTGGAAAGAATTGGGGCAATTCCTCTTCCATATTTCCTATACACTCAAATCCACCCTGGGAAACAGAACATGATGCAAGCAGAATGTAGTGGTATGCCCAGCCACAACTGGTGGCCTGGCAAGTTTGTGGAATGGTGAGGCTCTTGAGGGTAGTTTGAGCAGGGATCAGAAAAATAACTGTAGGCAACATATAAAATTGGAAACCAATTGAACTTGTATTGACACCAACTACATGACTTTTCTCAGTATCCTTATGGGAATGGATAATGTGGCTTGACCCAAAATAGCACTGATTAGACTTAGTGTTACTTTTAAATAAAACCAACCCTGTTGTCCCCTCTGTGGTGGCTTAGAGAGTTCATAATGGTCACAAACTAATATTACAGATAAAAGATTTAAAATTTTGATCCAAGCTTTTTCTGTCCTCCCACACTTGAAAGGTATCTGATGGACACCAATTTCCCAATCCTAGCATTACTAGCTTACAAACCTTAGGGCTAATTAACTCCCTTCTCATTTACCTAATGTTCAATTTCCATCAGTTTCAGTATACACCAGTGTAAATACCATGACTATTTTGCATGAAGTTCAGTATTCTACAGATCCCAGTCCTGGGATTAAACCAGTAGCTCCCATCTTTTATGTGAACATCAGTGGTACCATGGAGGCCAAGGCAGTTTAATTTAGGTTAACCAGGATGTTTTCATTTGTAAGCGAACCCTCTTGCAACAGGTTTATTCAATTCTCTTAAAAATGGTGACACTCCTTTACTTTTCGCCTTTCGGAAGCAGCTGTTTACATAAATGGAATATTAGATTAAGTCTAAAAATGTGGGCCCTAGTCAACTTTCATTGTTTTTCTGCGTATGATCATGATAAAGGATCAGGATATCCTTCACATTTCCAAGGAAAATCCAATTTAAAAAGTTTGTCCTTGCCAAACTCCATAAAACAGCCACTTTAGAGTAAACCAGCAGAGCATTGCATCACCCCAATAAAGCTGTAGGTTTCATCACATGCATCAACAAATCTACATGGCTAGTTTCTGCACTCCTCTTTTCCAGAATTTATTTTACACCTATTGTACCAAACAGCATTTTAAACACGGACATATCAACTCCCTAATAAAGCAAAAACAAAGGCATTTCCCTTATTAGAAACAAGATACACCATCACTTAAAGTCTTCAAACATTATTGCACTTTAATTTTCATAATTTGACAATGCATTCAATGAAATAATCTGGAGACAACTAGTTTTAACAGACAAATTTAAAAACACCTTTAAGCGGACATGAATGTCCTAAATTGTTTATTAGGTAAGAATTTTACAAACATTACTTATATTAGCGGTAATAGTGGAGCTGGAGAGTATTGCGCCTTCTCCAAGCTGCACGGCGAGAACCACCAATAGTGTGGTGGGACTTGTGGCCCTTTCCAAGGCCGCGGCTCTTTCTGCCTGCAGATGTCAGCCCCCACATCTCCCTGTGCTTGTGGACTGGTTTGGTGATCCACTGGGTGACAGGGTTTCTTCTGATAGCTTTATGAAATGGATCAATGATGATAACCTCAAAAAATTTGTAAGTAGAATCTTCACCAACCCAGTAAGAATTCAGGACCCTTAGGGCCCCACCGTGATGTCCAGTTCACTCCTTGGCAACAGAATGAAGGCTTCGAGCAAACTAGAGCTGGTTGACACCATGATGGAGAGGCTTGCCGTAGGTGGCACCATTAGGAACCGGGCATTTGCAGGCACCACAGCACACACGAATCTGATATATGACATAACCTTGCTTGGCCTTGTAGCCCAGCCTGTGTACCTTGTCAGGCTGGGTGGGGCAGAGGGCCCTCTGCAGTGCAGAGAGCTGGCGGTACTGCCAGCAGTGCACCCTGAGCAGAAAGCAAATTATGTGGGACTGCTGCTTCCTCCTGGATGTACTAGCAAGTGCCCATCTCGGCTCACCTGATGGCTGCTGCCAGACGGAAAGGCCCACTTTATCCTTGTAATTTTATTTGCTCTGAATTCTTTCTTTTCTTTTTTTTTTTTTGGCGGTACGTGTGCCTCTCACCGCTGTGGCCTCTCCCATTGCAGAGCACAGGCTCCAGACGTGCAGGCCCAGCGGCCATGGCTCATGGGTGCAGCCGCTCCGCAGCATGTGGGATCTTCCAGGACCGGGGCACGAACCCGTGTACCCTGCATCGGCAGGCGGACTCTCAACCACTGCGCCATCAGGGAAGCCCTGAATTCTTTCTTTTGATCAGCATTTGCATCATATCTTTTTTCATCTTTTACTTTTCATCTACCTATATCATATTTTAAATGATTTTCTTATAGTCTTTGTGGTGGGATCATGTTTTTTAAATCTGTTCTGACAGTCTCTTTTAATTGTATGTTTAGACCATTCCACTTAATGTAGTTATTGATATGCTTGGTTTAAACCTACCATTTTATTATTTCTTTTCTTTGTGTTATACCTCTGTTATTATTTCCTCTCTTTTCCACTTTCCTGCCTTTTGGGTTATTTGAACGTTTTTTAGTGCTCCATTTTAATTAATCTACTGTGTTTTTTTTTTTTTTTTTTTTTTGCGGTATGTGGGCCTCTCACCGCTGTGGCCTCTCCCGCTGCGAGGCACAGGCTCCGGACGCGCAGGCTCAGCGGCCATGGCTCACGGGCCCAGCCGCTCCGCGGCACGTGGGATCCTCCCGGACCGGGGCACGAATCCACGTCCCCTGCATCGGCAGGCGGACTCTCAACCACTGTGTCACCAGGGAAGCCCTACTGTGATTTTTGAGTTTATCTCTTTGCATATCTTTTGTGGTTACTCTAGGGATTATAATATACATATTAAGCCTTGCACAGTCTGCTTAGAATCAATACTTTACTACTTCAGGAGTCATGCAGAAACCTTACACCCTGTAGGTCCCTTTACCCTCTCCCCTTTATGTTATAGTTGTCTTATATATTACATCTACACATACTGAAAATCCCTTCACACATTCTTATTGTTTTTGCTATCAGCTGCCAAACATATTTTAAGTAATTCAAGAGAAGAACAGTCTGTTATATCTACCCAAATTTTACAATTTATATTGCTGTTCCTTCATTCCTAATGTGCTAAATTTCTTTCTGCTATAAATTCCCAACTGGCTGAAGAACTTCCTCTAGCAGTTCTTTTAGAGCAGATTGCTGGCTATAAATTGTCATCCCTGAAAGATATTTTTGCTGGATATAGAATTATGTGTTGACAGTTCTTTTTTCCCCACACTTCAAACATGTTGTGCCATTTCCTTATGACCTCCATGGTTTCTGATACAAGAAATCCACTGTAATTCGAATTGTTATACCCCTATAAGGTAATGTATTTTTCCTCTGGCTGCTTTCAAGATTTTTTTCTTTGTACTACGTTCAGCAGTTTGATTTGGATATGTCTGGAAACGGGTTTCTTTGGGTTTATTCTGTTTGGGGTTTTTCACTGCTCAGGCTATTCAAAGTCTCATAAATAGGCTCTGGATCCAGAAGAGATTGGAATAATAATGACAAAAAACTTCTTTTGAAAGTATCTTTGCTTTGTAGGGACCTGCACACAGTAGAAATAGAAATATTTTCTGTATATCCCAGACAGAATTTAACATTAGTAAATTATAGTTGTAACTCCTGCTCCCTTTCAGTGATGTGGAAGATTGTTGCAAATGGACTAGAATGGAGAGAATTGAGCTCCAGAGAGAATGAGTGAGTTTTGTAGTTTTACACACCTAGTAAGTTGCAGATCTATAAGTTAGTGTTCAAGTTCTGTTTACACTACTATAATATGTTCCTATGCACTTATAGAATTTGTCCCTCCTCCTAAACTGAAACTTTAGCTTAAGTTTATGGTGAGATGCTCGTTTGAAATGTCTACTTTTTAAAAAAAATCAGGGAAAGTCTCATATTTTAAATTCCTTCAGGGAGGCATTAAGTCTTGGTTTGAGCAGGGATTGGTACACTATAGCCTGCCCGCTAAATCTGTCCCACTACCTGTTTTCATGCAGCCTATAAGCTAGGAATGGATTTTTCTGTTTTTAAATGGTTGGAAAAATCAAAAGAAGAATAATATTTGATGACATGTGAAAATTGTATGAAATTAAAATTTCAGTGTAAGTGAAGTTTTTTTGATATTTATTTACTTATTTATTTATTTGGCTGCGTTGGGTCTTAGTTGCGGCACACGGGCTCTTCACTGAGGCACGCGGGCTCTTCGTTGCAGCGCACGGGCTCTAGACCACACGGGCTCAGTAGCTGTGGCACGGGGGCTTAGTTGCCCCACAGCATGTGGGATCTTAGTTCTGTGGCTAGGGATCGAACCTGGGTCCCATGCGTTGGAAGGCGGATTCTTAACCACTGGACCATCAGGGAAGCCCCTATAAGTGAAGTTTTATTGGAACACAGCCATGTCCATTTATTTACATAAATAAATGTCAGTGGTTTCTCTTATGCTGTAATGGCAGAGTTGAGTAGTTAAGACAGAGGCTGAATGGCCTGCAAAGCAAAAAATATATACTGTCTAGCCCTTTACAGAAAACGTTTGCTAACTCCTTGTTTAGAATAATGTCCAGTGAATTGAGTTAGGATGTCACTGATCTGAACTGTGTGAAAAGGGTAGCTAGAATTCAAACTTTGCTCTTTGAATAAGTGTCTTAGGTGTAAGAAAAGTAGAAGATAAGAATTATTAACTGTTTACAGTACTAGTCTATTGACATGTATTGAATGTTTTCAGTTCTGCAGCAATATTCTGTTCTTTTAAAATTAGCCCTTCAGGAAATCCTACTATTTGCAACAACATGGACAAACTGGGAGGGCATTATGCTCAGTGAAATAAGCCAGACAGAGAAAGACAAATACTGCATGGTATCACTTCTATATGGAATCAAAAAAAAAAAAAAAAAGGTCAAACTCATAGAAACAGAGAGTAGAATGGTGGTTGCTAGGGGCGAAGAGGCAGGAGAAATGGGGTGAGGTTGGTAAAAGGGTACAAACTTTAAGTTATAAGATGAATAAGTTCTGGGGATGTAATGTACAGCATGGTCACTATAGTTATCAATACTGCATTTTATACTTGAAAGTTGCTAAGAGAGTAGATCTTAAATGTTCTCACCACAAAAAGGAAAAAAGGTAACTGTGTAGTGATGGATGTGTAAACTTGGTGGGAATCCTTTCACAATGTATAGGTATATCAAATCAAATCATCACATTGTACACTTTAAATATATTATAATTTTATTTGTCAATTATACCTCAGTAAAGCTGAGGGGAAAATTAAATAAATAAAGGGCAAAACATAAAATAAAATTAGTCTTTCAGATCAAGAGAAATTGATTAGAAGAAAAGCCAGGACTGTTTCTACCTGGTTGAAGAAGATTGTCAGTTGGAGGCACTTGAGGCCCAAGTGTGAGGGGCTTAGGGAGGTTTTCTTGGCTGGACGAGGTAAAGGTCATTATTTAAACTTTGTTTTCCTGCTTCTCTGTTGGGCTTTTTACAGGTCTAATTACCTAGTTGACTTTCTGTTCTTTTGTGAGTCTTTTTCTCTATGACTAGTGAGAGGAAATGGCTGATCACTTTTAAATGAAGAGGAAAGCCCAACTCAGACCAGGAACTGTTGCCCCTCACCCCTACCGCTATAGGTGGACCTTTCCTTTGGGCTTATTGACCTACCTTGCCAGCTGGCATCAGAAGTCCATTGAGATGTACATGGCCTGTTTCTCCTAACCTCTTCCCTCCATCTCAAGGACCAAATGAGCCACATCTGTACTATGCATGAATTTAAGGATTTTTTTTTTAGGCCCAAGTTAACTTCTGTTACGCATTGAAATTTAAGCTTCTCGAGTGGGTTGCCTATCATAGAGTTCCTGGCAACAACAAATTTTAAATGCACAATACACATTAATTTTTAGGGTAAAAATATTATTATCTTGGTTTGTAAACTTACCTTTTAGGTGACAGGAAAACAAATCTCTCTTTGTGCTATGCCTGCTTATGTATTTTCTATACATATGTGTTCTATAATTATATATTCTCTCTTGGATCTACTACTACTATGAAATATAGCTGTTCTGAATGTCCTGGGCCACACCATTCTGGCAGTGAAAGCAGGGTCTGGATAACAGTCCCTCAGACTTTTGCCAGCTCTATTATAGTTCTCCAGCTTCCAGGGAAGTCTTCAAACATACCCAGTTTACCCTGGAGGTATCTGTTGTGTTTTCCTGAATAAGGTATTCTAGAGCTCCAAGTGTCATCTCCCTCCTCTCCCTTTGCTCTTAGCACCTTTGGTGACCTCTGGGGCAGGGTCCTTGCTGGGCTGCTAGTGCTTTCAGCCCCTTGAGGCTGCTCTCCTGTGTTTGCACAGCCCCCAGAGCTGCAAATACCACTGACATGCCTGACTCTGTCCATGTGGGTGGCTCACTCTTACACTTCCCAGTTAAGGGTACTGGTGTCTGTGCTATGGACCTTGACTTTGACTCTCTCATCCTCCTGCTGCAGCTGGATCTTCTGGGGTTGTGGGGGCTGCATGCCAGCTTGTTTAGGTTTCTGTGGAAAGCCCATCTCTTACTGGATTCTGAACCACGTCCTTGAAAACTGAGCTTTTAGATTAACCTGAGTTACACACTTCACACCATTTTCTGAATCATTCCTCTCTCATACCTTGGGGTATTGCCACTAGATCAGTTGATGAGCTACCATCTTCTCTTGGAACTCCCTTCTTTACTAGGGAATTCCTTGGTCCCTCAAGAACCTAGATTCCTGGTAAGATAGGCTGCTCCTAGGTACACCTGACAGGTGAGAATTCAACTGGTGTGTTAATCACCTTCTGCTCAAGTTAGGCCCCTCTGTGAGTTTATGTATATGTATTGATAATATATGCCCTATGGTGCATATCCTTGAGGAGATTTTAAAGCTGTGCAGCTGCTATAGGAAGCCCAGAGCTTAATTTCTGCCTTTACCTAAACTCTTGCATTCATCTGAGATGTTAGCATTAGTTTGGTCTTCTCCCTGCCCAAACATTCTGCCATGTACCACCTTGTGCCCACTTCAGGCCTAAGTGGTTGACCTAACTATCCAGTGTTGCTATTTCATAGAAGTTGACTCTCATTCTTCCCAAACCTTCATCTACTTTTGTATCCTATTCCAAGGATTGTTATCCTCCTTTTTCTAGTTTCTTGAGGCGGAGCTTTGATTACTGACTTGAGACTCTTCTTTCCTAATGTAAGTATTTAGTACTGTAAATTTCCCTCTCAGCACTGCTTTAAGCTGTGCCCCACATATTTTGATATGTTGTATGTATTTTCATTTTCATTCAGTTCAGTGTACTTTAAAATTTTCCCTTGAGATTTCCTCTTTGGCCCATGGCTTATTTAGAAGTATGTTATTTAGTTTCCAAGTGTTTATAGAGATTTTCCTGTTGTCTTTCTGCTGCTGATTTCTGCTTTGATACCATTGTGGTCAGAGAATGCACTCCATATGACTTCAATCTTACTAAATTTGTTTAAGCTTGTTTCATGGCCCAAGATACGGTCTGTCTTGGTATATTTTTTGTGGGTGCTTGAAAAAAATGTAATCTGCTGTTGTTGGATGCAGTGTTCTACAGGTGTCAGTTAAATCGTATTGGTTGATTGTGTTTGTTGAGTTCTTCTATCAATATGTCCTTGCTGATTTTCTGTCTACTAGTTCTATCAATTGTTGAGAGAAGAATGTTGAAATCTCCAACTATGACTGTGGATTTATCTATTTCTCCTTTCAGATCAGTTAGTTTTTGTTTCACATATTTTGCAGCTCCATTTTTTTAGTGCATACATATTTAGGATTGCTATGTCTTGGTAGATTGATCCTTCTATCATTATTTAATGTTCTTCTCCATCTGGTGATTATCTTTTTATTGATATTAATATAGCCACACTGCTTTCTTTTGAGTAATATTTATATCTTATATCCTTCTCCATTTTTTTCCACTTTCAACCTTTCCTTATATTTGAAGTGAGTTGTGGCAGACAACATATAGATGGATCATGTTTTTTAACCCACTCTGCCAATCTCTCTCTGTCTTTTAATTGGTTTATTTAGACCATTTATATTTGCTGGTTATTCAGAGATCAATAAAATGTCTATCCATAGAATATGTTTTCTAGATTCATGTCTGGCTTCTTCGTGAGTGACTCTTTAAATACATGATATAATGAAAAGCTCACTAGGTGAAGAGCCAGATGTCCTCGGGCATAGGCCTTCCTTTGCCATACAGCAGTTCTGTGACCTTGGACAAATGATACTACACAGTTCCATCTAAAAATGCTCACTGAGTTTCTGTTGAGCACCAAGTACTGGGTTACGTACTAGAAACACAAAGACAAGACATGACACACTCTTTGCCTTCCCAGAATTTAGAGTCCACTGGGAGACATGTACAAATGATCAGATAATTACAGGGGATGACTATTATGGTAGAGGTTAGTATGGGCATTTTACCCAGCTTGGTAGTGGAAGGGGGGTTAGGTAAGGCTTCCAAGAGAGGTGATGACTGTGCTGAATTTTTTTTTTTTTTTTTTTTTTTTTTTTTTTGCGGTACGCGGGCCTCTCACTGTTGTGGCCTCTCCCGCTGCGGAGCACAGGCTCCGGACGCGCAGGCTCAGCAACCATGGCTCATGGGCCCAGCCGCTCTGCGGCATGTGGGATCTTCCCGGACCGGGGCACAAACCCGTGTCCCCTGCATCGGCAGGCGGACTCTCAACCACTGCGCCACCAGGGAAGCCCCTGTGCTGAATTTTAAATGACCAATAGAGATTGACAAGGTAAAAGGGAGCAGAGGAAGAAAATTTAGAACATTTCTGAGTTTTTGTTTCCTTGTGTTCAAGGAGAGATTGGCAGTCCAATCAAAAAAAAATTCAGCCTCTCACCCCCAGAACACATATTTAATATTGTATAATCTCGATATCCTCAGGCCTTGGTATCCTATGGCTCTATTTATACCCAAATGTATGGTTCTTGGTTCTCTTGGCTCCTACTGGACTTTCAGGCTCCAGCAAAGTATTCGTGCTTAGGTCTATAAGTCATCATGGGGTATCTCACATGTCTTCATAAATCAATATCAATTAAAGTCACTCTTCTCCTGTGCAAAGTATTTATACACACATGCTTAGGGTAGGTGGTAGGGAAAGGCACAAATCATAGGCTTCAAAGGACTATTAAATTTATACTTTATTTGTCACATTTCTAATTCCTGTATTCATCCTAATGGTGTCTTCGTATATAAGTAAGTTTTATAGTATTTGTCTTTCTCTTCCTAAACCAGGTTCATATTTATTAGTAAGGATTAAATAAAATTTTCTAAAATAAATTTATTTATTTTTGGCTGTGTTGGGTCTTCGTGGCTGTGCGCGGGCTTTCTCTAGTTACAATGAGCGGGAGCTACTCTTTGTTGCAGTGCGCGGGCTTCTCATTGCGGTAGCTTCTCTTGTTGCGGAGCACGGGCTCTAGGCATGCGGGCTTCAGTAGTTGTGGCACACAGGCTCAGTAGTTGTAGCTCATGGGCTCTAGAGTACAGGCTCTGTAGTTGTGGCGCACGGGCTTAGTTGCTCCGTGGCATGTGGGATTTTCCCAGACCTGGAATCGAACCCGTGTCCCCTGCATTGGCAGGCGGATTCTTAACCACTGCACCACCAGGGAAGTCCCTAAATAAAATTTTTTTAAAGTCCTTTAACCAGCTTAATCATTCTTATTCCCTTTTTGAGAATCCCTTTTCCATTGTCTATAGTTTTTCTAATAATTGGCTGGATACACAGTGGTACAGAATACAGGAGCTACTGGGTAACCTCCTCATGGTGTTCACCAGTGGCCATGCCTTTTACAAGAGTATCTGGCTTGGGAAAACATGGAGAATAATAAAGAGTTGGAAAGCAAGACTTTAGAGTAGCAGGTAAAGGATTATGATTATTGACTCTGCAAAAGAAAAGATTGAAGGTACTCCTTCAGTACTTGGGGCATTTTAAACAAAATTTGGTAGCGGCCAGTTATAATATGAGTACTAAAAATAATATAAGGACTTTATTGCTATGATGGGTTTAGGAAAAGAAGGAAGTATTTCTAACAACTGTTGAGATGTATTCCAAGGGGATATAGTAGAATTTCCTAGTTGGGCCTGAGAGAAAAATTTCATAGTCTCCCTTTTAGGGCTTCAGGTAAATGTAGAGGGACTTAAGAGGCAGTGGGCAGGATTGGGAAGGGGGCATTCTTACATCATCACCCGGCCTTCCCTTGGAAGTAGCATGAACTAGTGGGAAGGTACGTTTTGGGAAATCAGTCTATGGGTTAAAATCTCAGCTCTCTAATCCCTCACTGAGGCTCTTTTGTATAAATGGATAATATCATGTGATAGGTATGATTACATGAATTAAAGTATGTGAAGCATCTACCACAGCAAAGGGTACCCTCATGAGTATAGTCCCCCATGCCGTTCTTTATAGTCTGTCCCTAGCTGGGCTCCCCAAACTCACCATTCATCAGTCTCTTATACCACTCTAGTCTACAGAGTGAATAGTCTAGTCTATTCAGAATTACTTAATTTTTGTCTGTTAGCTTGTTCATTTTATTTTGTTTTAAGCATGTTGTGCCCTTCCGTGCTATCATGTGTGTTATGCCCTTCACCTTGGAGAATTCACCTTCGTCCAGGGCTGGCCTTCCACTTGGTGGACTCCGAACCCCAATAAGGATGGACCCCTACTTAGGGATTGAGTTAAGGTCACCTAGCTCTTGAGATCTGACCTGCATAAACCAAGATGGCAATTTATTGATATATAGTGGAAATTCAACTGATTACATTTTCGTACGTAGTCACCTCACACCAGATTGCAAGAGCCAATTGTGCACATCACTGTCAAATTCCATGGCAAGTGACATCATCTCAATAGCTTGAAATTGACCATGGTGAGAGTATCTACATTTCAGAAAACAGTAAACTACAAATCAGAACTTTCCCCCACCCTGTAGAGCCTGTTGTTAAACATTTATCAGCATACCACTGATACTATCTCTCTGTCTCTTTGGGTGAGTTGTGTGGGAAGCCAAGCCATCTTCATAAGACTACTACATCATAAATGTGGACTTGGACCTGGGACTTTAGTGATGTGATTCTCATATTTGATGTTATCAGCATGAGACCTCTTCTCAGTCCTTTTCTGGAACTGTGGTGTTTCTGTTTTTCAGCCCAGAGGGGTGGATACTTGGACATGAGCTCCAACTTCTCTGGGCCATGCTTAGATGGTAACTTCTGACTGTGTGACGTTCCTTTTTTCAATCCTTTGGACTGATCCAACTTTTATTCTCATAGTCTTTTTCCATCCTAAGTAGAATATAAAATATAATTGTTTGTTTTTACTAAATTGTAGTCATATTTCAATCCTGCTTCCCTGAAATGAAGTCAAACTCACTTTTTTTTGCATCCATGCCACTCCCAAATTAATTTGTTGGGAATTTTAGGTGTTGATGAGCTTTTGGTCCCCTGTATAGGCAGTATGAGGGTTTGCCCCCATAAGTGTTCAGTCACATCCAAATGTGGGTTTCACTAGTCATTTCTCAGAGTAAGCACCTGCATTTTGCAGTTCTGAGTTCTTGAGAGGTCCCATACTGAGAGATGCCATGTTGTTTGGTTGGTCCACATCCTGATAATGTGTCACTTCCAACATGGAGTCTCCACACCCTCTCTGGATAGATTTAGTCACTATCCTTCCATGCTCCTAGGAAATATGGAGCCTTCCCTTTTTCTGTTACAAAACCTATCACCCTGGGTTCTGGTAATTTGTTTTTCCTCTCCTTATCACTCCACCAGAGCCCTGAGCTCGAAATTACAGGCCTTGCAGTTTTCTGTCCCTGTATCTGCAGTATTGAGCATGGTGTCAGGCCTGTAGTATCTTGCACATAAATTTGGAGTGTGGGTAAATTAATGAATAACATTCTGTGGAATTAAAGGGAATGTGAAAGTTAAGTTAGCCTGTGGGAGTTTTTAATAAGCTCCGTAAGTCCAAATTTTACACTGTGAGTTAAGAATCAATTCCTGGACAGCCTTTTTGCCTCCTTTATAATATTTTTCAACTCCAGTAATTGCTAAAGTATGTGAAAGTGCCTTTGGGAAGATTCCCTATACAGGAAGGAGCACGTAAAGGAATGTCACTCTTGGGTCTACAGCTTTGTCCTGGAATTATGTGGGCAAATGAACTAATCCTACTATTTAAAGGATGGTTTCCCTTCTGTAGATAGACAGGGGCTGGCTTCTTTGATGCTGATTCATGAAATTCTGCCTGTTTAAAGTATGCCTGTGTTCTCCCTGCAGTTATTTTGTGGGCTCACTTTACTCACCGCAATTTTGACTTTATGTGTTGCTAGTCACTGCCAATGAAGATTCAGGTTATTGATAGTTAGGCAGACAGGAGTTCAGAGAAGGAGAAGTGTATATGCTAAAGAAGGATAAAGGGGGCAAAGGGGGTGGTGTTGGTAGTGAGCAAAGAGAGAAAACCTTAATTATACGTACATATAGCATAAGGGACAGTCTAAAATATAGGTGGAAGTAGAATGTACCTGAAGAAAAAGTGAACAGGTCATAAGTGCACAACTCTATTAATAATCTCAAAGTGAACACATCCATTTAACCAGTGCCCAGCTCAAGAAAAAGAACATCACCAGCACCTCAGAGGCCCCCTTCCTGTTTCCTGGCAATGACTTACTTACCCCTTCCCTCTACCCTAGAGGTTAGGTTACCAAGTTACTGCTATCCTGAATTCCATCACTATAGATTAATGCTGTTTTTTCACTTTGCATAGATGGAGAATATATATATCATACAGTTTTAAAAAATCTGTTATACTGTGATGAGCATGTCTCATCTGAACATTCTCACACATGTCTTTTGAGGAACAAATGTGTGCATTTCTGTTGGATATATAACTAAGAGTGAGGTAATAGCGTACGCATATGTTAAGCTTTAGTAGAGGTTGTCAAACAGCTTTCCAAAGCGTTTATACTAATTTACGTTCTTGCCAGCAGTATACAGAAGGTACCATTTGTTCACATCTTTGACATCACTTGTATTGTTAATATTTTGAATTGTAGCCATTCTAATGGATAGTAGTGGTATCTCATTGTGGCTTTATTTCGTTTTTAATTGAGATATAATTTGCATACAATAAAATGCAAAGATTTTGAGAGTACAGTTTGAGTCTTTTTAGAAAAATTAATAAATTTATTTATTTATTTATGGCAGTGTTGGGTCTTTGTTGCTGCTGCAAGCGTAGTTGCAGTGAGCGGGGGCTACTCTTCGTTGCGGTGTGTGGGCTTCTCATTGTGGTGGCTTCTCTTGTTGCGGAGCACAGATTCTAGGTGCACGGGCTCAGTAGTTGTGGCTCGCAGGCTCTAGAGCTCAGGCTCAGTAGTTGTGGCTCACGGGCTTAGTTGCTCGGCGGCATGTGGGAATCTTTGCGGACCAGGGATCAAACCCGTGTCCCCTGCATTGGCAGGAGGATTCTTAACCACTGCGCCACCAGGGAAGTCCTACAGTTTGAGTCTTGACAAATGTATATACCCATGTAACTCACACCCCAGCAAGATATAGATGATTTTCTGTCACCCCATAAAGTACCTTTTCATTTGATCCTCCCCAACCAGAGGCAACCATGATTCCAATTTCTGTCACCATAGATTAGTTTTGCCTGCTATTGAACTTTATGTAAATAAAATCATACAGTGTGTAAGCTCGTGTTTGGCTTGTTTTTGGCTTATTTTGTTCAACATAATGTTTTTGAGATTTCATCCATGATGTTGTATGTATCAGTAGTATATCCTGTTTCATTGCTGAGTATTTCATTGTATGAATGTACCAAAATTTGTTTATTTGTTCTCCTGTTGATGGACATTTTGGGTTTTTTTTTTTGAAGTCTTACTGTGGTTTTTAATTTTTACTTCCCTGATGCCTAATACTATGGAACATCTTTTCATAATTTATTGCCATTTAATATTCTCTTGTGAAGAGCCTGTTCAAGACTGTCGCCATTTTTCTTTTGAGTTGTTTGTCTTATTAATTTATTGGAGTTCATTATGTAGCCTGGATATGAGTCCATTCTAGTCTGAGAGAGTCTTTTCACTCTCTTAAGAGTATCCTTGTTACACATTTATACAGGAATGTTCATAGCAGCTTTATTTGCAATAACCAAAAACTGGAAACAACCCAAATGTCCTTCAGTAGGTGAATGGTTAAACAAACTGTGGTACATCCATATAATGGAATAAAAGGAATGAACATGGAACAACTTGGATGGATCTCAGGAGCATTATGCTGAATGTAAAAAAGTAAGTTTATATACTGAATAATTTTTTTGATATAGCATTCTTAAAATGACAACTTTATTGAGGTATAATTTCCATACCACAGAGTTCACATGTTTCAAACATACAGTTTAATGCTTTTTAGTAAATGTACCAAGTTATGTAACCATATCCATAATCCAGTTTTAGAATATTTCCATCACTCCAATAAAAATTTTTGTGCCCATTTGCCATCAGTCAGTTCCCCTCCCCTGAGCCCTAGGCAACCACTAATCTACTTTCTGTCTCTATAGGTTTGCCTTTTGTGGACATTTTGTATAAAAAGAATCATACACTGTATGCTCTTTTGTGTCTGTTTTCTTTCATGTAGCATAATGCTTTTGAGGTTCATCCATGGATATGCCATGTATCAGTAATTTATTCCTTTTTATTGTTGAATAGTATTACATTATATGGATATACCACATTATGATTATCTATTCTCTGTGCGTGGACATTTGGGGTGTTTCCAGGTTCTCACGAATAATGCTGCTGTGGACATTTATGTACTTGTCCTTGTGTAGGCATATGTTTTCATTTCTCTTGGGTAGATTCCTAGGAGTAGAATTGCTGAGTTGTGTGGTAAATTTATGCTTAACTTCTTAAAGAAACTGCCAAACTGTTTTCCAAGGTGGCTGAACCAAGTTATAGTCCCGCCAGTTCCTGGAGAATGTTCCATATTCACTTGAAAAGCATGTTTATTTTGCTCATCTTGGGAAGAGTGTTTTGTAAATGCCAACTAGGTCAATTTTTTGGTAGTGTTGTGTGAGTTTTCTATATTCTTGCTTGATTTTCTTTCTAGTTGTTCTGTTACCAAGAATGGGATGTTGAACTCTCTATTAGTGTTGAATTGTCTGTTTCTTCAGTTCTTTGTCTTTAGTTTTCAGCAGTTTGACTATGATGTGTCTGGGTGTGGATTTCTTTGTATTATGTTTGGTATTCTCTCAGCTTCTTGGCAATTTTCATCTGTTTTTTCTTCAAATGTTTTTCGGCATCACACTCTTTTTCTTCCCTGTATTGGATTCCAGTTACACAAATATTAGATCGTTTATTATCATACAGGTCCTTGACACTTTGGTTCTCCCCCCGAATCTTTTTTCTTTCTGTTATTTAAATTGGCTAGTTCGTTTGTCTATTTTCAGTTTCAGTGCCTCCTCCATTCTGCTATTGTGTTCTTTCAGTGAATTTTTTATTTCAGTTATTTTATTTTCCAGTTCTAAAGTTTTAACTTGGTTATCCTTTATATCTTCTCTTTACTTTGCCAATAACTTTCTATTTAAATTTATTTCAAGAGTGTTCAAGTTTGGTGATTGCTCATTTGAGCATTTTTGTAATAGCTGCTTTAACCTACTTGTTAGATAATTTCAACATTTGTGTCATCTCACTGTTGGCATCTGTTGATTGTCTTTTCCCATGTGAGTTGGCATTTTTATTTTTTATATACCGAGCGACTTTGGATTTTATCCTGGACATTTTGAATATTATGTTATTAGACTCTGGATCTTGTTTCAATCTAGTGGAGAATGTTGATTATTTGTTTAGCAGTCAGTTGACCTGGTTAAGTTCATACTGCAAGTTCCAGCTCACCTTCTGTAGTGGGCTGTAGTTCCAATATGAGTTCAGTATTCAATGCCTTTGCAGTGCTATTCAGATCTGTCCCATGTGTGATGACCACTGGTCAGGTCTGAGACCTGAGTGTCTCTTAGCTCAGTTCTCAAAGTGTTTGACATGCTAATTAGGATCAAATCCACACATGCCCAGATGGAGGGTGATCACAGTTGTTCATAAGCAGCTTTATGGGTTTGCTTTCCTGAGGTCTTCCCTCTTCGCTATTACCATGGTATTTTATGGTTTTCTAGAGCTTTCCTTTTCGGTCCTCCAGTCAGAAACCACCCGCTTTCATGATGCACTGCCTCTGGGGCATAAGGGACAGGGAGACAGAGAGAGAAAGAAAGTAAGAAAAAACAGTGGGATTTGGCTTTGCCCTTTTGGAGCTTGCTATAGTTCCACCGAATGGAATGGTATGTTCCTTTCCCTCGAGAGTTTTAACTCCTACAGTCAAGTCTCCCTCTGCCAGTCAGTTTCGTTGCTGTTGCCACAGCCTCCACCATGGGATTTTCTGGACATGAGAGAAGGGAGAAAAAGGAGAGAAAACCCCAGGGGATTTCCCCCCAGTCTCTCTTGAGTTTTAGTAGTTCCCTTTTCCAAAAAAAGCACCTTGAGCCAGAACATGTGCTCTAAACACAGTGCTCACTTTCACGTTTTGTTGTGTTTTCAGGCCAGAGAATACGGGAGGAAGAAAAGTAGTAAAGTCACCACCAGTTCAGTTGTACTAGGCACCCTGATATTCTTCCCTGATTCATCTGCTGATAATATACTTTAAAGAGTTCTCTAATAGCTACCCAGGCATTCTGTACAGATTTTATAGTTGCTTCCGGTGGACATAAAGGTGGATGTGTTGATTCCATCTTACCTGCAACCAGAAGTCTTAAATGATGTTTTGGATTGGCTTCCTCAACTCCCCAACATATTTATATCTCTGAAATAGTTTCAAAGATGCAGTGTTTGGTGTTGTTAAGTGGACAAAAGTTCCTAAGTATAAGCAGAGGAGCTGCAGTATTGGCAGAATAATGACCTCCTGAAAAACAAAGCCACTTTTCTGAAGGCATACATGGTAATCTTATCCGGAAGCACAGTTCTTTGTCCTCATGCAGCATATCATTGACCTCCTTGTTTTCCTTGGCCCTGCCTCTTTGTCACATTCTCTTACTTCTGTCCTGCTGTTTTTCAGTAACCTTTGCTCCTCAGGACTTCATTCATCAACTCCTTTCTCCTCCTCCTCCCTCCCGTTTGTCTCTGGTTTACCCTACACTCTCTTCTTCCGAACATTACATTCTTGCGTTTTATCACCAGACTCTGTCTTCCAAGGATAAATACACTGCTCTGTGATGTCTTAGGATGTAAGTGCTTGCACTTGAAGGGTGGAGAAGCTAGGCTGGGGAGGTGGGGGGTGAGTAATCAGCTTTTGCTTATAGATTAGGGCCAGACCAGAGTCCCTGCAAGGCATTGTAGTGGTCTAGCCAGCCGCTCTTCCAGCATATTAAGGCTTTCTCTCTCATCAGTATTTCTGGTGATAGTGGGGCCTGGCCATGTGAAGCTCCAGCACAGCCAGGAATATCGGTCTAGAAAGAAGGTAGTATTCAAGCCACACTAACCTCATTAACTTGAGAATATATCAGGGCCTTCTGAGCTGTTTTGTTTTGTTGTTAATTGTGAAATTTAATAGGAAGAAACTATTAAATAACAGTTACTTTTATGCAAGTATTTCCTATTCTTAGTTACGGTGGTACAGAATCACTGCCAGAAGGAAATCCTAAAAGGGCAAAAACACATGGACAAAGCACAAGTTTTTATGTTGCAGCATGCTTTCAGTATTTTTATGGTGGAAACATAACGTTCCTTAAAAACCACAGTGGGCTTCCCAGGTGTCTCTTCAGATCCATCAGTTTCCAGGCATGCAAAAGCTGCTCAACTCATAACCTTCTGGGCATATATTAACTATGTATAGATAAAATTTGTAGGTATTCAAAAGATATGGTACCTTTTGGAAAGAAAATCCTCAGGTACAGCATATTGTCTCATTTACTCCCACTAAAATTCATTATCTTCTTGTCTGGGAGCAGGGCAGCAGCAGGGAGCTCCCTGAGTTCTGACCCACTGTTTTTATGCCAGACTGGCCCTCCTCACACAAGGACAGGTCAATGATAGTCTTTTCCACTGCTAAGATTTTTATTTTTTCAGGTCAGTGATACTCTTTTCCACTGATAAGATTTTTATTTTTTCTTTTGACAGTAGCCAAAGCAACTAGTTGTAAAGAAAACACACTCATTATTCTTACTCTTTCATTTTACACAGCAATACTCATTTCAGTGGTATGTTTCTGTGGAGATCTCTTTAGCTATCAGAGCAATTTGACTTTGGTACTGGAAAAACTTAAGTCACAGAAACAGTGATTAAACAGGCAACAGTTCTACAAATAATACTGATTTAATTATGTACATAAGGTCAACCAAGGCATGAGAATTAAAGTGAGATTTATTTAAGGCCAGTATACTGTAAACACCACTCCCCCCAATCCTGTGACTATAATAACTTTCAGGCCCAATTAAGTGAATTATTCCTCATTGATTGTGAAATATTCCCAGGTAAAACCATTAAAGGCTGTGTTGATTTCGGATTGTTGCATTATTTCTTAAAGCTTGTCTTGGCATAACTGCTGCATTTTCCAGAGTCTGTGAGCTCTAAACTGTGAGGTGCTGGCCTAACTTTGATGGAACCTGAGAATTGGAAGGACCTTGGGGATCACCAAGTCCAGGTACCTTCCCAGTGCAACAATCCTCTCCACAATATTCTGTCAGACAGGCAGTTGTCTGACTCTTTACCACTTTTACCCCCAAAGAATATATATTTTTCCTCCATACATTTTTGATGCTACTCACTCATCTTTCCATGATAGGTCATTCTTTATTCCCAAGCCAAGATCTGCCTTCTAGGGTCTCTCACCATTGTTCCCAGCTCCTCCATTACCACACAGAGCAAATCTCCTTTGTCCAAAATAGTTAAAGCCGTCTATTTTCGTACTTCCCCTTTTTCGCATCTGTGATCTTCTCAGGCTAAAAAAATTCCTGGTTCTTTCAACAGCTTAATTCAAGGCTTTTTAATGCAGTGGAAAATTCAAAGAATAATATAATGAACACTCATATTCTCCACCAGCCAGAATTATCAACAATTAAGATTTTGTCATATTTTTCTTTTTCTTAAATAGAGAAATTAAAACATTACAGAAATGATTATTTCCCCTTTGATCACCCCTTCTAGTGTCCACCTCCTCCCTCGCAGTGTCATGCATATATAGGTGTGTATAAACAACATATAGATTTGTTTTAATTTACACAAATGGTGTTATTATGGGTGTGTCTATATGTTTTGTCCATACAGCAAATGTCTTAGATCTTTTCATATGTTTTGTATTAATCTTTCCATACTATGTATTGTATTAGTCATTATATGTATGACATAAGATATTTTGGCTGTCTGCCATCTGGGCATATGGTTGGATTGTAGTTCTGCCTCTTCTGAAGTTAGGTGTGGCCATGTGATTTGCTTTGGTCAATGAAATGTCAGCAAAAGTAACGGGTGCACTTCCAAATGGAAGTTTTAAGAGCCAGTATGAGATTTACCACATTTAATTCCCCTGGCAGATAGAGATGAGGTCTCTCTGTCAGCCTGGGTCTGAGAATAACTACTTGAACTTCCCTGCCAACTCACTTTTTAAGCATGTAGCATATGAATAAATAGACTTTGCTTGTATTAAGCCACTCGGATTTTAGGTTCCTTTTGTTAATTTGCAAACTTAGCCCATCCTGATTTATAAGTAGACCTACATCATTGTTTTTAGTGGCTGCAAAGTATCCCCGAGTGTGAGTAGACCTTATTCTGTGTAGCCATTCTCCTACTGACAGAAGAAGCTTAAGGACTTCCTGAATTTTGCTGTTATAAACAATTCTCTGTTGGTAATTGTATAAATTTGTGAGAGTTTCTCCAGGATGTGTATCTAGAAGTAGGATTGTTTGGGTCACAGTGTACGGATATTTTCAGTTTTACAGGATTCTGTCTTTGCTATCTAAAGTGGCTATATCAATTTACATTCTCACTCTTTCAACTGTCATTTGTGTGACATGATTCCCAAACTTTTTACTAACCTTGATTCCCATCTTTGGATTCACTTTTGTCAGTCATTGTTTCTCTGTGATACTCAGACTGGAACTTGGTTGTCCTGTTGTTGTCCAACTGAGGTAGATGATATATTTCCAAATGTAGCCCAGGCTGAGTAGCTGCATCACCCTGGGGTGTTTGCTGGCATAGAAGACTGAACATCTATCATCCTGTATTTAGGAGTTTTTTAAATTGCAGTGGCTTTACATATGTTCTAGTTAAATTTCTTCCTATTTTTGCTTATCATATTAGCTTTTGAATTCTCCCCTTTACTCTAATATCACCCTTCCTAGGTCAGTAATCCTAGGTTCATCTACATTACTGATCAAAATTTTGATCAGCACAGGGCCAAGGGCATAGCTCTGTGTCCCACCATGAGACACCTTTCAGGTTTACTTGTCTTCAGGATTCTTCATCTTATCAAGCGGAAAATCCTGGTGGCCTTCGTCAGCTGCACCACATATACTCTACCTATAAAGAATTATCCCAATAAATGAATTGAGTGACTGGAACAGAAAGGAGTCTGGGGTAAGTTGGGCATGTAATAATTTTAGAGAGCCTATCCTGGCAGTTAGTGATTATCAAGTGCTTATCCAACCAGTGCTTTATTAATCTGATCTAGAATTTAGTTTGGAGTGAGATTTCAAGCTTTTTATTAGTAATGATTATGCTCCACCCCTTTGAAAATAAGGGAGATTTTTTGGCTCTCTCCAGTCTGTTGGGAGGTCTGGTTTCTGTGAGTTTTCATAGATGAAAGGAAGTGATTCTGCTGTCATAGCTGCAAATAGTCTTTTATTCCTGGGGAGAGGAACAAGGTGGTTTTTAGGATTATGAGCAGCCAGGATGCTTGTGCTCTACTCCCCAGTCAGTGTCTTTTCTTCCTGCACCAGAACCAAACCTGTTCATAGTTCTAGGAATTATAAGGATTCCCTAGGCCAGTAGCTCAGGTCATTACAAGTTAGACTTGTTGATGGTCTTTCTCTTGTTCTTTGGGACCAACTACATGTCTAATTCCTGTTACCATTTTTGTATTAGGATTCTTAGTTACATGTGTCAGGATCCCAACTCAGATTAGCCTAAGAAACAAAAAGAAAGTTTACTGGTAAATGAATAGCCCCATGGACTGCTGCCTTTAGGAATGGCTGCATCCTCTCACTCATCACATCCCTGATTCTCCTTCCCTCACCTTTGCTTTCCTCTGAGTTAGTTTCGCTCACTCTCAGGCATGCTATCTGCAGCAGATGCAGTGCTTCTTTTCCAATACTTCTGTCAGAACCTTTGGATGACTTGTTGATTTAGCCTGGTTCATATACCTTAGCCCCAGGAGGTGTGTATGTGTTAGGAAGTAGGGCAGAGATTGCCCTCAACCTGACTACATGGACTGAGAGTGAGCCCTCATTCACTCCTCTTTCATGTATTTGCCGAGTGCCCACTATATGATAGGCACCATATTAGGCTCAGGGGTTGTTATTACACTGAACAACATAGTCGTATTGATATAACATAATCAATATATATATTGATCAAGATATAATCTGCCTTCTTGAAGTGTATAAGCGTTTAAAAAATGGACTTTAATGTGCTCACAATAATAAAGGAGAAGTTACTGGTGCTGGAAAGCAAATGACAGGGGTTCTGACCTACTCTGGGGCAGGTTAGGGAAGCCTGCCCTAAGGAAGTGTTTTTTGGATTGAAATCTGACATGAGTATGAGTTAGCTATGTGAAGTAGGTAGGAAGGTTGATGACAAGCAATTGGGGGAGGGAGGTAGAATGTACAGAGCCTTGGAGGTAGAAGGGGGCATATTCCAGGCACTGAAAGAAGGCCAGTATGGTTAGATCACAGAGACTGAAGGAGCAGAGAGGCACATGTGGGGCTGGAGAAGTAGGTTGGTACCACTTGAGCAATGCCTCATGGCTTGGCAAGAGGTTTGGAAGCCATACAAATAGCCCTAGTCTATGTGGGTAACTCACTTCCTAAAAACTTCTTAGTCTAGTTAATTAACTAGCCAAGATCACCCACCTGGTTGGAATTTAAATCTAGGAGCACCACAATATCTGTCACATGTCCAGACCTGGCTCAGGCATTGCCTCTCCCAGGAAGCAATCCTTCCTGCCAATGGGAGAGGGTAGGTGCCCCTCCATTCCTACTCCCTTAGTACCCTGCTCAGAGAACTCTCATGGTTTTATTTACCCCATCCAAGCCTGGGCAAGACATGTTGGTGCCCAGCCAGACTAATGATTGGCATCTGTGCAAAAAAGTGTTGTCATAGCAGGCCTGTCTTTGAAAGGTCCCTTGGCTGGCATCTGGAACTTGACTTTCAGGGGGATTCCCACCATTCCCAGAACTGATAAGGGTGGCTCAATGTGCCTGAACTGTTTATATAAATAGTGCAGTTTCTGCTGAACACTTACTTTCCTTCTTGAGGTCTAGAATTTTGATATTGCCAATCAGAGGGAGCCTATGTGACCAACCTCCAATCAAAACCCTGGGCACTGAGTCCCTAATGAGCTTCCCTAGCAGACTACACTTCATGTATGTTGTCACAACTTGTTGCTAGGAAAATTAAGTGTATCCTGTGTAACTCCACTGGGAGAGGACTCTTGGAAACTTGTGTCTGGTCTCCCCTGTATTTCACCCCAGGTGCCTTTTCCCTCCACTGATTTTGCTTTGTATTTCTTCACCGTAATAAATCATAGGCGATGAGTGTGGTTATATGCTCAATTCTGTGAATCTTCCTAGTGAATCACAGAACTTGGGGTGGTCTTGGGGACCCCTGACACAGCACCCTTGCAAAACCATTCTTAAGTACTTTTCAACACTTATTTTCAAAGGAGAGAGTGAGCCTGGTGAGGAACTAGGGCAGAGAAAGGGACTCTCTGGTGGTGGCACTGACTCTCCTCTCCTTTTGTGCAGTCAGCTTTGGTCCCAAACTTGTACTCTCCACTCTACTAAACCTCAGTCTTGCAGAGGCCTGCAAGGGAACCTTTGAGCACTGGGGAGCAATGGAAAGGTTTTACACTAAGGAGTCATGATCAGATTTGCGTTTGGGGAAGAATAAATGCCCGAGAATCGTCACAAGAATTTGTGAGGAGAGTTTGCTTCACCAGAATACAACTATCTATACAAAGCCACTATCATAAAATAGTGTGGTAATGGACTAGAAATTTGATGTAACAGCCAGGTTTCCCAAATTTCAGCCCAAGTTCCTTCATCAAACCTTTATCGAGTTCTTTGATGAGTTCTGTAAGAGTGAACACGTGAAACTCAGTTCCTTCTCTGCTTTACTTCAGAGACAGGTCATGCAAAAGCAAGCATCATTTATACTGTCTTCAGTGGAACTCTCTGAACTTGTTTTTGGGTGGTTGGGATGCTGTCAACTGTCAAAGTAGGAATGTGGGGTTCTGAATTCAGAACGTGGAAAAAAAACAGTAAGTAAATAGTGAACTCTTTACCAGTCTCCCTCCTGTGAATTGCTGATATTTCAAATCATTGCATATTAATAGCTTAGGGGTGATTTTGGCACTTTTGAGTTTTACAGTTTTTTAGTTGGTAAAAATATTCCTATTTCCACAATCTACCACCATTGTTTTGTCTTCCTTTGCATGTCAGGGATGATATTTCCTAAGGGAAAACTTAATTAGACCATGCAATAATCTTCTTGGAGAAATAGAGAAAATTGGTTATTTAAAACACTAGATGAAAGATCTTAGTTTTTTTTTTTTTAAAAAAAAAACCTTTGAAAGAGGAAAACATCCTGTACTGAAGGAACAGAGGTGGGATGATGGAGTTCTGCTGTCCCTGTTTTGCATTTCTAACAGTAAACTTGAAAGCACAGGATCTTCTGACCGCTGAAGCTGAAATTATGTATTCACTGTTTCCCATGAAATAACATTTACCATTAAAAAGAGATTGCATTTATATTTGTCTTGGGTAAATTTCTATGCAGAAAATTCTAAAATTTTTAATGCAGAAATTCATAAGTTCAAGACCTACATGAGCACACAAAAGCATTACATTGATTACATGTCCGTGTATTGGCTGATTCCTGAAATGGTGTCTCAGAAGGATTAAAATTGAGCCTCTGTTCTGAGCACATGGGGTTGACTGTGGCTTGGGAGTGTGCCAGTTAGTCGTAGCACCTGCGCCTCCTCACAGGGTCTTGTTGCCGCTGCCCAGGAAGATGGAGGGTAACTGCCTCACCACTCCAGCCACAGATGCAAGGCTAGAAATCCTACCTAGGAGCCTTCTTCTCCTGCTCTGATTGACAAGAGACCCAGAGACGATAGTCTAGCCAGCTGGCTGCAATGCTGGGGCAGGAAAAGCAGCAAAAGTGAGAATAAAATCAAGTCCCCCCCACTCCCAAGCCCACACTGATAATAATGATCAGACGCCTTTTTGTCAACAACCTCATCTTGCATTAAACAACATTCAGGAATCCTGGGTGTGATGGCCTATTTGCAGTGTGTAAACGGAACATGGGCAGAGGGTGGTGCTCAGATCTGACCTAGAAATTTGAGATGTAGGTGGAGAGACCTAACACCCCGCTGGGGACTCACAGGCCAATTACCTTGAGTCTGGTAACTGGAATACAACTCCTAAAGGAAACTAGGTGTTTTGAACTAAGAAATAATGTATGTATAGGCGAGGCTTCATGTATTCTTTCTTTGTTTATTTTAAGTCCTCAAAAGTTCATAGGAATTAAGGTTTTCCAGAGTGTGTGAGGGCTTTGGAGACAAAAGAAGAGAAGCAAAGGAAGGAGCCTTTTCTTTATTTTTGTTCGTGAGCAAAATCCTGCAGTATTAGACTGAACCATATGAAATTGCTGATACTCAAACATTTTTACCTACAACAATGGCAATTTCATATGGTTTAACCTAATACATCTAATTTCACCACACAAATGCTTTGAAAATATTCTCAGCTTATTATTTTTTTGGACTTAACTTCATCAGAGGGGGAAAGATCTCATAAATTCTTAGAAAGTCTTTTCTTTATAATTTATGACATTAATCCGCACTTATCAAACGTGTTTTTTAGCAGCTCTATGGAAGTATAATTGATATATAAAAACTGCACATTTTCAATGTATGCAGTTTGATGTGTTTGGACTTAATGCATATACCCATGAAACCATCACTACAATCAAGGTAATAGCTACCTCCAAAAGATTCCTTGTGCCTCTTTTTTTTGTGATAAGAACACTTAACATGAGATCTACCCGCTTAAATTTTTAAGTGCACAATATGGTATTATTAATAGACACTGTGTTGTATAGCAGATCTCTAGAACTTAATTCATCTTGCATAACTGAAACTTTACACTCATTGAACAATAATTCCCCATTTTCCTCTCTTCACAGTCCCTGGCAACCACCATTCTATTGTCTGCATCTGTGAGTTTGACTATTTTAGATATGTCATATAAGTGGAATCATGAAGTATTTGTCCTTGCTTATTTCACTTAGCATAATGTCCTCCAGGTTCATCCATGTTGTTGCAAATGAAAGCATTCCCTTCTTTTTTAAGGTTAGTATTCCATTGTGTGTATATAACACATTTTCTTTATCCATTCATCTGTCAAATGGACATTTGGGTCGTTTCTATATCTTGACTATTGTGAATAATGCTATAGTGAACATGGGAGTGCCAATATCTCTTTTGAGATCCTGACTTGAATTATTTTGGATATATATGGCCAACAGGTATATATATAAAGGCGCTCAACATCACTAATCATCAGGGAAATGCAAATCAAAACCACAATATCACCTCACACCTGTTAGGATGGCTATTATATATTTAAAAAGGTAAGTGTTGGTGAAGATATGGAGAAATTAGAACTCTTTACTCCCACACTGTTGGTGAGAATGTAAAATGGTGCAGCCGCTATGGAAAACAGTATGCAGATTCTTAAAAAATTAAAAATACAGCTACCCTATGATCCAGCAATCTCACTTCTAGATATATATCCAAAAGTAGTGTTTGTTTTTAACTTGGATATTCTTGAGAGAGAATCCCAAAGAAAACCAAAACCCCAAGGCCTGCTGTCTTAAATACAGTGGCATTGTGATCAGTGGTCTAGATAGACTGGAGTAGCCTGGAATTTTTAGTTCATTTCTGGCTCAGTACCTGATTCACTGGGCTTTCTTAGGCAGTCATTAGGCCTGACTATAAATCAGTTACTATTCCAACATTTCATAATTTCATTCTCAAAATGCACGTGGGAGGCTAGCTACTTATTCCCTTGCTCAGAATGTTTTTGGGGCTTTCCTTTTTGGAATTACCTTTAGAGCCATATACTAAGCCACACGAGGAATTGGTTATTCACTTCATTCATTCAATAAGTATTTATTTGAGTTATTTACAATGTTGGGCATTGTATCAGGTACAGAGACAGATGACATGGACATAGAAGGTGGTCCAGGGAAGGAGTGTGAACAGAAGCATGTGTGCAGGAAAGCACCAGGACATGTGAGTGGGGAGCAGTGAGTGGCTTAGCTTCCCTAGAGAAGAGACCATGCAAGGAAAATAACACTGGAAAGGTGAGCTGTGGCCACATTGTGGCTTAGCCTAGTATCCAAGCTTAGCCTTGGATACTAAGCCTAGGAGTCTGAAATTTGTGCTGTGAGCAGTAGGGAGCCATTGAAGGTTTTGTGCTTTTAGAGTTTTAACCTGCCAGCTGATGACAGTAGAATTGGAATTGTAAATCAGTCTTGCAGTTTATTTTCCGAGCTTGTTACTGACTAAAACTGGTTTTACACACCTCAACTGCATGCCCATTTCAATGGACTTTGAATAACATTTGATTGTTTCCAAAAGTGAAATTCACTTTCAAAGGAAGAAAAATTGCTTCCATTGACCTTACTCAGAGAAATATGATACACCAAAGGGACAGAAAGCAAATCAAAGTAGAAAATGTCCTAAGTGTTTTGAGGAATTGCATTTGCCTCAGAGGGTCTCTTGGAAGTCAGCCTGTAATTGGATGTGTGAATTCTGGTATATTTGGTTTTTTTAAAATTACTTCATAGTTACATACATCTGTGTAGTTAATCTTTTGAGTTGGTAACTGCCCTGTCTTTACTGGAATGCACTGAAGAGTAACAGTGTGCAAATAGAGGATGGGGATTATAACTAAAAAGAATAGGGATTCTAATGGCAATGCTAAGTTCTCTTCAGGTGAGATATTAGCAGTGTGGGACATATTAACTAGTTAAATGGTTAACTGCTGATTGCAGGTGCCACTGCCTCTGGTCTGAGGAGGTACCTTATGGCTACCTTGGCATCAGGTAGGATGAGAGACTTGTGTATGCAATGACATTTGTTATTTGCATGGCCGTTATTATAAATTTCTTCTTTGGGGTCAGGTGTTTGACCCCCTCTGTGATCTTGGCATTAGCTAGAGTGCCCTTCTCAGTGGAGCCCAGCAGTAGTGCCTGCTTTGGAGAATTATTCAATGTCTAAAGTGATTTAGTGTAGTAGGACTGTGGTGTGTGATGAAATTTCCATTCTATATTTAATCATTAAAAACTAACTTCTAAATTCTGTCAGTTGACTCTTGCTGTACACCTAGCCACTTCAAAAGTTAGTGGCTCAAAATAGTAATTATCTGTTTAGCTCATTATTCTGTGAGTTGGCCATTTGGGCTCGGTTCAGCTGAGCAGTTCTGTTCTTAGCTGGTCTCCCTTATGTCTGTGGTCAGCTACAGGTCAGCAGGGAGCTCTGCTTTTGAGGTTGGCTGGCTGCCAACTGGGACAATGGTAGAGGGTAGGAGTACTGAGCTATACATCTGTTATCCTGCAGCAGGCTAGCCCAGGCTTGTTTTCATGATAGCTGGGCAGGTTTCTAAGACTGAATAGAAGCAGCAAGGCCTCTTGAGGCCTAAGCTTAGAACTGGCACAGCATCACCTCTGCTGCATTTTGTTGGCCTAGGCAAGTCATAAAGCCAGTCCAGATTCAGGGAATGGGAAGGAGCTTCAAAATCACCTTGAAAGGGCATAGATAAAGAAGGCGGAGAATTGAGACCATTTTTGCTGTCTATCGGACAAATACAGATTACTCTTCTTAAAGGCTTCAGTTACTCCTGTAACATTTAAAACTCATGTGTTCTGTATAATCACATAATTCGTATTCACAGGGTTAAAGACTGATCAAAAACAAATAAGAAAGTATTAAAATCGTTCACAAGTCAGGGCCACCATATGATAGTCCTTTTGTGAAGCTGAGTTTCGGGGGGGGGGGACTTGGATGCTCTGATACCTGAATGTGCTTCACATTTTATTTTATTTTTTTAAACATCTTTATTGGAGTATAATTGCTTTACAATGGTGTGTTAGTTTCTGCTTTATAACAATGTGAATCAGCTATACATATATCCCCGTATCTCCTCCCTCTTGCATCTCCCTCCCACCCTCCCTATGCCACCCCTCTAGGTGTTCACAAAGCACCGAGCTGATCTCCCTGTGCTATGCGACTGCTTCCCACTAGCTATCTATTTTACATTTGGTAGTGTATATTAGTCCATGCCACTCTCTCACTTTGTCCCAGCTTACCCTTCCCCCTCCCCATATCCTCAAGTCCATTCTCTACATCTGCATCTTTATTCCTGTCCTGCCCCTAGGTTCTTCAGAACCTTTATTTTTTTTAGAGTCCATATATATGTGTTAGCATACGGTATTTGTTTTTCTCTTTCTGACTTACTTCACTCTGTATGACAGACTCTAGGTCCATCCACCTCACTACAGATAACTCAATTTCATTTCTTTTTATGGCTGAGTAATAGTCCATTGTATATATGTGCCACATCTTCTTTATCCATTCATCCGTTGATGGACACTTAGGTTGCTTCCATGTCCTGGCTATTGTAAATAGAGCTGCAATGAACATTGTGGTACATGACTCTTTTTGAATTATGGTTTGCTCAGGGTATATGCCCAGTAGTGGGATTGCTGGGTCATATGGTAGTTCTATTTGTAGTTTTTTAAGGAACCTCCATACTGTTCTCCATAGTGGCTGTATCAATTTACATTCCCACCAACAGTGCAAGAGGGTTCCCTTTTCTCCACACCCTCTCCAGCATTTATTGTTTCTAGATTTTTTGATGATGGCCATTCTGACTGGTGTGAGATGATATCTCATTGTAGTTTTGATTTGCATTTCTCTAATGATTAGTGATGTTGAGCATTCTTTCATGTGTTTGTTGGCAATCTGTATATCTTCTTTGGAGAAATGTCTATTTAGGTCTTCTGCCCATTTTTGGATTGGGTTGTTTGTTTTTTGGATATTGAGCTGCATGAGCTGCTTGTAAATTTTGGAGATTAATCCTTTGTCAGTTGCTTCATTTGCAAATGTTTTCTCCCATTCTGAGGGTTGTCTTTTGGTCTTGTTTATGGTTTTCTTTGCTGTGCAAAAGCTTTGAAGTTTCATTAGGTCCCATTTGTTTATTTTTGTTTTTATTTCCATTCCTCTAAGAGGTGGGTCAAAAAGAATCTTCCTGTGATTTATGTCATAGAGTGTTCTACCTATGTTTTCCTCTAAGAGTTTGATAGTGTCCGGCCTTACATTTAGGTTTTTAATCCACTTTTAGTTTATTTTTGTGTATGGTGTTAGGGAGTGTTCTAATTTCATTCTTTTACATGTACCTGTCCAGTTTTCCCAGCACCACTTATTGAAGAGAGCCTCACATTTTAAATCAAAGTCACTAACTGGACCCTTTCTACTAAATGACATGAAGAACATAAATGGAAATTTAAAACAAAGCTGTAGATTCTTTGACACTAGTCTCATCAGGTGGTAGGGCCCATGTCTCCTTTGAGTTAAGTCTGGGTGGGCTTGTGACTGCTTCAGCCAATACAACAGAGTATGTGACTTCTGAGACTAAGTTATAAAAGGCAGTGCAGCTTCTGCCTTGTTCATTAGAACATTTATGCTGGGAACCCTGAGCTGCCATGTAAGAAGCCTGACTACCCTGAGACTACTGTGCTGAGAGGCCTTGTGTGGGCACTTCAGAGGTACTCTCTGCTAAGCCCAGTCATCCCTGTCAAAGGGGCCAGCTGAGTGAAGTGAAGAATCCTCCAGATGATTCCAGCTGTTTTGAGTCTTTGCAGCTGAGATCCCAGACATCATGGAGTAGAAAAACGCCATCCTTGCTGTTTTTCACCTGAATTCCCGATTCACAGAATTTGTGAGATGATAAAATGATGGTTGCTTTATGCCACTATATTTTACAGTGGTTACATAGCAATTGATAAACTGAAACAGAATAAATGAATGGGCATGGCTGTATTCCAATAAAACTTTTTTCATGGACACTGAAATAAGAATTTTACATAATTTTTACATGTCATAAAATATCCTTTTGATTTTTTCCAACAATTAAAAACTGTAAAGGCCATTCTTAGCTCATGGGCCATACCAAAAACAAGCAGTGAGCTAGATTTGGCCTACAGGCCATAGTTTGCTGACCCCTGCTCTAAAAGATTATGTAGTACTTGTAAAATTTAAACCTAAGGGCTTTTGGCCAAGATGGCTCTGATTTCATGCTTCAAACTCATATCTCCTCTCTAAATAAAGTGATAATAGATAAAATAAAAAATTAGAAAGACATATCTGTGATCAAGAAAAGGTAAATCTTGGGGCTTCCTTGGTGGCGCAGTGGTTAAGAATCTGCCTGCCAATGCAGGGGACGTGGGTTCGTGCCCCTGTCCTGGAAGATCCCACATGCCGTGGAGCGGCTGGGCCCGTGAGCCATGGCCGCTGGGACTGCGCGTCCGGAGCCTGTGCTCCGCAACGGGAGAGTCCACAACAGTGAGAGGCCCGCGTACCGCCAAAAAAAAAAAGAAAAAAGAAAAAGAAAAGATAAATCTCTGGACTAGAAACAGATCAAACAGTTAAGTGGAGATTGTTAGTCATGGGCCGCTATTTACTGATGTACTGGACTCTAGATCCAGAGAAAGGTAGAGATGGCTGGGAATTGTATTTCTATAGACAGTGGAAATCAAAGCACTCACTGATTGGAGGAAATGATCCCTGGCTGTGCAAAGTCAAGGACTGCTCATGAACAGAGACGGAAAAAGATGTTACTTATATTTGTAGTGGCAGGCAGGAGAGCAGAGAGAGACTCGGGGCCAGATGCAAATGTATTATTGGCTTACTGTCTAAATCTGTACTTTTATCCCTATTGGTAGGATGGGATTGAAAATGCTGGGAGGAAGCAACTCTCAATGGAGAGGGTGAATGAAGGAGGGAAATGAACTTCCTCCAAGGTTAGCTTACAAAGTAAAATTTCAAAGTGAGAACAGTTGTCCAAATTAGCACCCAGCAAATAAATTTACTCCCAATGAGAATCATTTTAGAGTGACTTTAAAGTTTATTTTCAAAGAGCTAAAGCAAGAATAACTTGCATTATAAGTTTTTAAAAAATCTAGCCATACCTGGTAGGAACTCATATTCTAGTTGGAGATTTTTAAATATATATCAGTGATTACAAAATCGTTTATGTTAGTGATGGTGCTGTACACAGCCCATTCAGAGCATACTGCTGTTGAGATCGTCAAGGGGGTGAGTCAGACAAAGGAGGCTTTTTAGAAGAGGTGACATGTTTGCTAAGCCTTATAAGGATGAGTTTATGTGTTTGCAAAGTGAGGAGGTTAGAAGAGGGCCTTCCAGGCAGAAGGGATAGTATGATTATATAAAGCATGCAACATGGGTGTGGGAACTGCAGAGGTTCAGCATTGTTAGAGCATAAAACTGGAGCATAGTGTGTTTAGGAATAAAGCTGCAGAAGTAGGTGTAGCTTGACTGTGGAGGTTGGCCTTGATGAGGACCTTAATAAAGATCTAGGAGCAAAGGGAAGCCATTGAAGTCCCAACAATGAAGGGGCATGGTCGAATTTGTGTTTCAGGTAAGTTTCTGGCATTTGGGTGGAGGGTGAACTTGAGGGCAACAAGATCAGGAGCCCCAAGACCAGTTAGGAAGCTACTGTTGCAGTCTCAGTTTCAGGAGATGGTTAAGTCCCAACCTAGGAAAATGAAGGCTAAAATGGGATGGGACTATTGATTTAGAAGACTATTTCAGACGTTAACTTGGCAGGGTTTGATGAGGATGTTCCAGGATGAGAGAAAGGAAATAGTTAAGAGAATTTTTCTAGATTTTGTAACTACATAGAGGGTGCCAACTGAGACCACTAGAAGGGAGGAAGAACCAGTGGAGAAAAGGTAGTGGCCTTAGTGTTGATCACCTTTCAGGTTGGTGTGTTTGGTTGGTGGGGGTGGGGTGGGGGAGAGGGGCATGGGTAGGGGGGTGTTAGATTTTTTTTTCTTTTTTATCTTTTCCTTTCCTTCCTCCCTCCCCCATCCCTCTTTCTTTCTATTCTGGGAGCCATAGCATGGGTTTAGTGTAGTGGGGCACTTTGGGGAAACACCATCACAAGATGGTTAGAGGAAGAAAAGGATATTAGGGAGCAATACAGGGAACCCAGAAAAAGCCCTTGGAAACCAAGGCAGCTGTTTCAAGAGGGATAGTGGGAGGGAGGGACTGAGTGATCAGTATGTCAAATGCAGCATACAGGTACTTAGAGATGAGGGTTGGGAAATGTGCACAGACTGATGACTTTTTCAAGAACTCTGTAGAAGGTAATTGAGGAGTGACTGAGAGCAAGGAAGGGAGGACAGACCATAGACTACATTTTGAGGAGTTTGCAAGAGAAGAGAAAGAAGGAAATTAGGTATTAAATAGAGAAAAATTATGTAAGGTCAAGAGATAATTTGGGAATAAAGGTAGGGAGGTAACAGGTACAAATTAAAAGGTAAAAATTAACATGTAAAAAAAATCTGTTAACAGGTAAAAATTTAGTATGAAGGCAGATTTTTTTCTATTCATAGAAAGTTATTCTTTGTTTAGAGCTGTCTAAAAATTAGAATGGATTGCCTTGTTAGATAGTTGCTCCCTGTCACTGGAGTGGTCGAATAGAGATTAGATGTTTTCTAGTCAGCTGTGTAGAAAGATATGTTGGTGAGCGTCTTTGGGTGTTTTAGGCTCTGTTCAATTCTCAACACTTTGCCCAAAGTTGATTTAAGCATTATAAACTAATGAGTTATTCTGTGGACTTGTGTTGCCTGGCAGCTCTCCATAGATTGATCAAATCAATGGGCCAAGTTAACTTATGTGCCTTTGATCTTGAAGGATGAAATTAAACTGCAGATTCTTAGATAAGAAAATATTGAGTCTCGGTGTCCAGGAACGTTTCATCACTATGACAGTCAACCATGGTCTGGGTCCACAGGTATTTTTGACAAGGTAGTCACTTTCCACACGCAACAACAGAGCCTTTATTTCAAATTTTTGAGAGTTTTTTTTTATCTGTCCATCATTTTTGTAAAACACTGTTACTTGGAATAATTAAAATAGCACTGAGATTATAGGAGAAATGGATAGAGAAGAAAAATCTGTTTCCTTTTCTCTGTGATTCATATTCCTATATGGATGCTTTTAGTTTACATAGAAGTTTGGTTTTTTAGGGCCAAGAGGAGATAATTAGTTTCCATCTCTGCTCTCTAGTCCTCATCTTAGATCTTTTAGTGGTCCTTTTGGGTAACATTTAAAACAATTCAGGGGTAAACTTTGCTGTTTGTCTCAAATGACTACTTATCTGTATCCAAATCTGGCTTCCTGGGGTACTGAAGCATGAACAGCGTAAATTACTGAACTCAACTAATTCTCAGAAAGCCACATTTTAGTCAGTACTTTCCAACTTTCTCACTCATTTCTGTTACAGAACTGACAAGTGGTATAACTAATTAATTAGACTTGTATTCCTTTTCAAGTTATACATTTTAAATTCTCTCTGTTAACCTTTTCAAAATGCTAGTAAGTAGTAAAACAAATCCATACAGAAAAACTAAAAAATGCAAGTACTGGAAAAAACAGCTCCCCCACCCCCAAGAATAAGCACCAGGTGTGGTGAATATTTATCTTTTAAGGAAAAATAGTTGCATCCTTGTTACCAACTGACTTTCCTTCTTATGGCCCGTGGATAAGGGAGCAGCCTCCCAGTTACCCCCAGGCCTGTAAGTTTTACCTGTTTCTTAGCCTGTTTGTTTCCTTGCTCTGGGAGAGTGCAGTAAGTGAAAAATCTCACAAGTCCACAAGTTGATTCTTTTCCTTTCACAATTTAATACTTTCCGAACATGTTAAGAACATGAATAAAAATGCCCTTTTAATCATATACTTACTTTTTAACAGTTAAAATTTTTATTTTGAAATAAAAGATTTTGAGATAATGTGTCTAAATTTAGAGAGGAGTTGCAAAAATAATATAGAGAGCAAATTTCCTGTTCCAAACAAGATGGAGTAGACACATTTCACCATATTCCAGTTAAATGCAACAATATAGGTAGTTTAAATGTAAATAGATGGAAAAAGACATACCGTGCAAATGCCAATCAAAAGAAAGCTGGGGTGGCTATACTAATATCAGATAAATTAGACATCAGAGCAAAGAAAATTACAAAGGACAAAGAGGAGCACTACATAATGATTCAAAGGGTCAATCCACCCAGAAGACAGGGCAATCTTAAATGTGTATGCACCAAACAGAGCTTCAAAGTACATGAAGCAAAACTGAACATAATTGAGAAATAGACATAAATCCACAGTTATCAGTAGGAACTTCAATAGCATTATATACTTACTTTTCAAGCGCACATGTAACATTCACCAAGGTAGACTATATCCCAGGTCATAAAACAAACCCCAACAAATATAAAAGAATTAAAATCATACAGAGTATATTCTCTGACCATAATGGAATCAAACTAGAAATGAAAAACAGACTACAGGAAAGTCTTCAAACACTTGGAACTTAAACAACACACTTCTTATTAATCCATGGGTCAAGGAGGAAGTCTCAGGGAAACAAAAAAATACACTGACCTTAATGAAAATGAAAATACAGCATATCAAAACTTGTAGGTTGTAGCTAAATCAGTGCTGAGTGGAAATTTATAGCACTAAATGCTTATATGAGGAATAGATGAAAGGTCGCAAATGAATAATCTAAGCTTCCACCTTGAGAAAATAGAAAAAAGAAGAGCAAAATAAACACAGAGCAAACTGGAGGAAGGAAATAATAAAGAAGAGAGAAGTTAATGTAATTGAAAACAAAAACAGTAGAGAAAAACAATGAATCCAAAAAAGATGGTTCTTTGAAAAGAGATTCTGACTTAATTGGCAATGGGTGCAGTTTGGGCACTGGAATTTTACAATCTCTCCAGGTGATACCAATGTTTAATGGGAATTGAGAACCTCTGCTGTGGAGGCCAGATAATTTTCTCAGGGTTTAACTGGTGTTGGTATCTATGGCCCACCCCTTTCATTTCTCCTGAGGAAAATTTGTAGTCGTTTCATTTTCTCTCACTTTTTGTTGCCCTCAAAGTCAGTGCTGATCCTTTCCCTTGTAGGTTAACTTCCCTGCCTGACTGCCCTTTTGCCATCAGTATAGCCCTGACCAGAGGTGAACTGTTCCCAACTGCAACCCCCCTCCACTTCACACCCACACCACCTTGATTGATTTGGGATTAACCCCCAAAACCCCCTCTGATTGGTTTGTCACACATCATTGGTCACCAGCTTTAGGCTGTGATCACCCAAGCCACAGTAACAGTGTGTCTAGTGCACCTGGTCTTGTGACCCTGGCTCTGAGGGAGCCGAAGGACTTGGTTTTTCCATTCTGGTGGCCAGTGCAGTGCCTGCCCTTTATTAACACACTATTAACAGTTGATGTACGGTGGATTTGCACTTGCTCAGTAAGTTTGGGGTTGTTTGTTTGACCTTACATGTGAGACCTGTTATTGTTTCTAAAACCTGGGATAAAGATACTTTTCTCCTAATAAATTCTGATGATCACTTTAAATCAGGTAGATGTTATTGTAAATGTATTAGGGGTACATGTGCCTAAATTTCAATGTGGAAGCAACTCACAGCAAGAGATAAGACATAATGGAAATCATTATTTTTAAAAAATTGTTTGAGTTTCTATCTGGAGAAAGAATTATGTATTTCATAGTAAAAGCTATTCTTGTTGATTTACTTTATTCTTAAGAGGTCTTATTTGCAAATGGTATTTTATCTTAAGAGGATTTATGCTTTGTACATGTATCTCTTTATTCTTAAGATGCCAAGCCTGCTTATTTATCTGGGTAGTTGAAATTATTGAACATATGTATATAAATCAAAAAGAAATTGTAGGGAATTCCCTGGCGGTCCAGTGGTTAGGACTTGACGATTTCACTGCCATGGCCCGGGCTCAATCCCTGGTCAGGGAACTAAGATCCCACAAGCCACGTGGCACAGTCAAAAAAGAAACAAAGAAAGAAAGGGAACGTACTGCTAATTTTAAAAAAATTATTAGAACTGGGGCCTTTTTGCTTAAAAGGCATAAAACAGATTTTAATTTAGAAAGGGTCTAGGACCATTAAAATTTGTCAAGATAATGTCACAGAATAGGCCACCCAAGCTGAAACCTTCCAGTGAGGTCTTTATTAGCCAAACAGTGGGCTGAGAGATTGGGAAGGAGGGAGCGGTGTTAGGAAAGTGATAATTCAGTTGTATGCTTCCAATTTTCAGTATTCTTTCTTTCATTAAAAGAAAGGTTTCTTGTGGTTTAGACCAGAGGGTGACAAGCTATGGCCTGTGAGCCAAATCTAGCCTACCACCTGTTTTTGTATGGCCTGTGAGCTAAGAATGGTTTTTAACATTTTTAAGTGATTGAAAAATGAAGAATAGTATTTCATGACATGTGAAAATTGAATTTTAGTATAATAAAGTTTTATTGGGACAGAGCCATGATCATTTGTTTATGTACTGTCTGTGGCTGCTTTCATGCTACAATAACAGATTTGAGTAATTGCCACAGAGACCATATGGCCCACAAAGCCAAACAGGTTTGCTATCTGGTCCTTTACAGAAAAAGTTTGCTGAACCCTGTTTTAAACTCCCTTCCCAATGTGGCCTTCCCATGCAAGATGATTTCTACTCAGGAGGTTTGAAATTCCCAAATAATTTGTTAACATTAAGGAGGGTAAGCCTGTTTCCTGGCAACAGGGATACCTGTGGTTGACATAGAAATACTTGACTGAGTGGCAGGAACCTACCTAGGTAAATTGGTATTTTCTTCTTTTTTCTTTAATGCTTTTTGAGGGCTTTGGGAAAGAGTTGACCTCCAGACTTCTCATCTGGTCACAGGGGACTCATGAGTCACACGATGTGTCTTAAGTTTTAAAAACAAGCTTTAAAATGACTGAGATGAAGGCAGTCTTCTTTTAAAAAGTACAGAAAAGTTCACCGACTCCAATTTCTGGTATCTCTTCTTTTTTAAAGACAAAGATTTGTGGGGGGTAAGGAGAAGCAGTAAAATATGTAGGATATGTTCTTTTTCTTCTGATTATTTTTTGTTTACTCAATTAAATATTTATGGTTTTAGTTACTGGAGTACTGAAATGTGGTAAAGATAAAAGATATTTGAGGTGAACAGGCTTGAAGGGAAGTTTTGTTTCCACTACACTGAAACAGTGATAGATTGAATTGTTTTGTAGAGAGGGGTGAATTCTGAATTAAAGCATAGGCAGTGGACTCAAATGGTCTCAGTGTGGAGAGGGTTAGTATTGTTTACCCCAGAGCAGAGGTAATCAGCTCAAGAAACACATCTGTAGTATTTATGATTTCTGTTTAAGGAATAGTTTGGGAGTTTCTTTGCCCGCATGAGCAGGAATTGATCCTTAAGAATAAAAGAAGTGTGCTGCTCTGGTCTGACCAGTGGCCTAACTCAAACGTCTGTCTCTGTTAACGGCCCTGAAGGGTATTTTCCTGAAAGTCTAAGGGAGCTGGACTTTTAGATGCTTCTTTACTTAAGGATTACTTCCAAATACCATCATGGATTTATCCTCCCTGATTTTATCTCAGTCCTTCTTGAACCTGTTTACATTTTCATTCTGTTCCACTTCTTGAGCTGATGAGTTCTCTAAGTTCCCTAAACATTGCTCAAAGTCCTGCTTTCTTTTTGATAAAATTGCCTTTAGGTTACAGGGATTGCCCCTTTGTTACTTTAACTCTGTGATTGGGTGAATAAAGTCAACAATTTCCACACTCGTCTTGATTCTTATCGATTTACTGCTTCATTCTTTTAGAGCAAGATTTCTCAACCTTGGCAGTATTGACATTTTAGGCCAGATAAATCTGTGCATTGCAGGATGTTTAGCAGCCTCCCTGGTCTCTGCCCCCAAGATGCCAGTAACGCTGCCCCTTCCCAGTTGCGATAACCAAAAATGTCTCCAGATATTGCCACATTGTCCCTGGGGAACAAAATTGCCTTCAGCTGGGAATCACTACTTTAGATATTTGTCTTTTCCAAACTGTAGGGTTTTGTCTTTTGGGACTAACTTTATAAATATGGAGGCTCCTCTATCCAGTTGATTGTATTGTGCTTTTCTGGGTTTTTTCCAGCTCTGGTTGATGTCCATCTTGAACGACAGTGACAACTACTTTTCATAGTTTCAGTTTTTTCAGGTCAGCTGCATCGTTTGTGAGTGGTGTGTGGAACAAATACCTTGAAAACTTAGAAGTTTTTTTCTAATTATAAATGTCCTATATGTGTACTGTAAAAATGTGGAGAATGGAAAAAATTAGAATGTTTTTGTCACTCAGAAAACTTCAGTGTTATTGATGCAACTAATGTTAGTAAATTGGTTTATGGCCTTCATTATTTTCTATATATTTTATTTCATAGGTGCAATCTTGCTATAAGACCAATTTTTATAGTTTTTCCACTTAACATTTTTATTTATTTATTTTATTATTTATGGCTGTGTTGGGTCTTCGTTTCTGCGCGAGGCCTTTCTCTAGTTGCGGCAAGCGGGGGCCACTCTTCATCGCAGTGGCGGGCCTCTCACTATCGCGGCCTCTCTTGTTGCAGAGCGCAGGCTCAGTAATTGTGGCTCACGGGCCTAGTTGCTCCGCAACATGTGGGATCCTCCCAGACCAGGGCTCGAACCCGTGTCCCCTGCATTGACAGGCAGACTCTTAACCACTGCGCCACCAGGGAAGCCCTCCACTTAACATTTTAACATGAATGTTTCCCTGTGTACCATGTTTAAATAATTGAGTGAAATACCATAATATTAATATACTTTAAGTAGTCCTCTTTTGTTTGATAGCTAGGTTTCATCTATTGTTTTTATTAGGGAGTTTTAATGAACATTTTGTTCATAAATCATTTTCTGTGTTTTGGATTATTTTTCAAATATGAATGTTGGAAGTAGAATTCCTGGATCAAAGGGTATGAATATGTATAAAGTAGAGCCTTAGATTATTTTTAAGTTGCTGCATGGCCCCACAGATGGCAGTGAATAGTGGCTCCTTGAACTGACCATGCATTTCAGAAGTATGTCTGGTGGGTGTATAGAAGGAAAGAAAGGGCTGTGTTTGAGTTAATCACTTTTCCTGCCGCCTGCTCTTCTGTGGGAACATTAATGGGGAGTCCAGTAGCCACCAAACCACAGACTTAGATTCCAGTCCCAAATAATCCTAGTTGGGTTGACTTCCAGACAGTGCTCCTTTAAGAGGGAGTTTCACCCAAGGAAGGCATTTATTTTATACAGTTGTATTTTGCCTGGCTTACAGTCACTGTTAAGATTAATCAGAATGCTGTTAATCATTTTGGTTGAGATTATAGTAGGAATAAGATCTGAAAACCGCCTTCAAATTACTGTTCTCAAGGGTGCAATGTAAGGGCTGGTGAACATTTCATTTCTGCCAAAACAAAGGAATACTCATTGTGGGAGGTAAGGAAGAAAATAATGTCATTGTAAAGTCTGCACGCTGAATAGAGGACTAGAAAATAAACAGCTGAATAATATATCCAAATGTAAGGCAATGAGGTACATCGCACTGTACTTATTCTTGGTTTTGCTTAACAAAAAATTTTATTCTAAAGTACTTTTTAAAGGGTACCACCAAATGAAGTTTCACATGTTGTCTTTAGGGGTGCCTGGAAGCAGAATGTGAGACCATATTTGAACGTACATGATTTGTTGAGGGACTGCTCTCAGGAGAAACTTATAAGGGAGCAAGGACAAGAAGGCAGGGAAGAGGAAGAAGCTAAAGTAAGGATATAGTCTAGCATTAGCCTGTTTTGGTTAGGGGCATGGTTGGGGTGGTGTAGAGCTACTGGCTGCCCCTGGGAGGGAGACAGGGAGAGTATAATCTCCCTGGCAGGACTCCAGCCCTTGGGGAAAGGGACAGCTGTGAGCCATTAGCAGCCAACAAGCAGTACCTGGGAGATGGGTATGCTAGCTAGTAAAGGGGATGTGGGTGGGGCATGTTTACTTTGTGCAGGACACTGTGCTGAGACCTGGGAGTAAGAGATGAATGTGACATAGTTCCTGCTTTGAAGATGGTTGTGGTCTTGTGGCAGGGCTGACCATGTAAAGAATATTTACAGTGCAAATGAAGAGCATTTTACATGGACAGAAGCATGTATAGAGGCTTGGATAGAAAGCAAAGGAGTGAATAATTGTGAGAGAGGCATATCTGGGGAACCTCACTGAGGAGATCTAACAAATGGGTCGGACCAGGTTGGGGGAAAATGGGATGGTCCGGGTTAACAAGCAGGGGACTGTAGGCAGAGGGAAGAGCCCGGTCCAAAGGCTGGCAAGTATGAAACAAGATGGTATGTTCATGGAATCACATGAGGCATAGCATGTGCAGGAGGCAGGGGGGAAGCAGCTGATGAGGCCTGACAAATTGGAGCCGGAACGCTGTGGGCCTCCAAGGCTATGCTTAGGAGTCTTGGGCTTAGAAGGGGCAGCATTCCTGCTGTTAACCCCCCAGCCTGCCTCAGGTCTCAGGGTCAACTTGGAGTGCCCTGAGCTCTGCCCTCTGGTGGCCATGTAGCTCCAAGCATGTCATTTAAACATTTCTGAGCCCCAATTTCATCTGTAAAATGGTGATAATGATGTTTATAGGACTGTTGTTGTGATTAGAAGTAATAAAGACAGATCTAAAGATTTGCCACCATGGAATTATTCTGCTGATATTTACTGTTCTTTGTCATTTTCCTGTAGTAATTAAAACAGCAGTGCTGTCACAGAAATAAGTCAGTGGACTTTAATAGCCCAGACCCAAAAATTTGCTTGCTTTGTTTTCTTTTCTAAAAATTATAAGCAACCCAGTTTCCAGGACTGGTGTTATTGGTGTTAATCTGTTTCCTAGGCTCTTTATTGATACTAAAAGATTTTTTGTTTCCATCTATAGTAAAACATGACTGTTACTGTAATAGTTTAAAAACCACAAGATTTGGGAATTCCCTGGCAGTCCGGTGGTTAGGACTCAGTGCTTTCACTGCTGGGGCCCCGTGTTCAATCCCCAGTCGGGGAACTAAGATCCCACAAGCCATGTGGCATGGGGGAAAAAAAAGCACCAGATTTTACAGATTCTTAAAAATCTGCACCTCCCTCAGTCATGAACAGTTTGGTAGCTCATCTAAAGAAGAGAATATTATAGAAAATGGAGACACTCTTTTAGCCAGAGTTCATAAGACCAGAACTTCAGATGAGAGGAGTATCTAGCTTACAAGAAGTCTTAGGTCTCCTGAAACTTTCAATAAAGTGAAGAGAGAGGGACCATACTCAGTTGGCTTTCTTCACTGACAGTTTTTAGAGAATAAAAGTATTTCTTCTATGGCATATGCTGCCTTCAATCCCAGTACAAGCTATCCATATGGAGGTTATGTTCAGTAGACACAGAATTTTTCTATTGATGTTATTCTTGACTCTACCTAAAAATTTCTCATTGGTAAAATGTCACAATATTTTTAAAGGTTTTTTTTAGCTTTATTGAGATATAATTTACATACTATAAAATTCATCCATTTTAAGTAGACAATTCAGTGGGTTTTAATATATTTACAGAGTTTTGCAACCATCACTACTACCCAATTTTAGAACATTTCTGTCACCCCAAAAAGAAGCTTTGTGCCCATTTGCAGTCAGTATTCTGTGTTCTTACTCCCAACCCTAGGTAACCACTAATCTACTTCCTGTCTCTATATATAGGCCTGCTCCTACTCTGGACATTTCATATAAATGGAATCATATGATAAGTGATATGGTGTTTATGACTTCTTTCACTGAGCATAATGTTTTTGTTAAGTGGTTTTTTTTACATGTTTTACACGTTGTAGCATGTATCAGTACTTTGTTCCTTTTTATTGCCGAGTAGTATTCCATGGTCCAGATGTACCACAGATTGTTTAACCATTCACCTGTTGAAAGAAATCTGGGTTGTCTCCAGTTTTTGACTATTATGAATAAAGCTGCTATAAACATTTGTGTATAGGTTTTTGTGTGAACATGTATTTCCATTTCTCTGGGGTAAATGCCCAGGAGTGCAATTGCTGGATCCTGTGATAGTTACATGTTTAATTTTTAAAGGAATAGCCAAATTGTTTTCTAGAATACCTGTACCATTTACATTCCCACCAGCAGTGTATGAATGATATAGTTTCTTCACATCATCACCATTTGGATTTTCACTGTTTTTTATTTCAGCCATTGTGGTTTTAATTTTCATTTCCCTGATGGCTAATGATATTGAACCTCTTTTCATGTGCTTATTTTCCACTTGTAATGCTTTTTGGTGAAATGTCTGTTCAAATCTTTTGCGCATTTTAAATTGAATCATTTGTTCCTTACTGTTGAGTTCTGAGCGTTCTTTACGTATTCTGGATACAAGTCCATTGTTGTAAATGTGGTTTGTAAATATTTTGTCCCATTCTGTCGCTTGTTTCTGTATCTTCTTAACAGTCTTCTGCAGAGCAAGTTTTTCATTTTGATGAAAGTGAATTTTTCTTTGATAGATCTTGCTCTTGGTGTCAAATCAAAGAACTCTTTGCTTAACCCTAGGTCCTGAAGATTTCCTCCTTTGTGTTTCTAAAGTTTTTTTACTTTTACATTTAAGTCCATGATCCATTTTAAGTTAACTTTTGTATAAGGCATGAGACTTAGGTTGAAGTTCTTTTTTTTTTTCCTATTGTTCCAGTACCATTTGTTAAAAAGACCATCTTCCTCCATTTGATTACTTTTCTACCTCTGTCAAAAATCTGTTGGGCATATTCGTGTGGGAGTATATTCATTTTAATACTGCAAAATATATTAGGTTGTGGTAGGCAGAATAATGGGCCCCCTAAGATGGCTATGACCTAATCCCTGGAACTTGTGAACATGGTAGGTTACATGGCAAAGGAGAATTAGGGTTGCTAATCAGCTGACTTTAAAGTAGGGAAATTATCCTGGATTATCTGGGTGAGCCTGATGTAATAACAAGGGTTATTAAAAGTGGAAGAGGGAGGCACAAGAGAAAGGTCAGAGAATGAGGTGTAAGGATAGAAGCAGGGTTAGAGAGATGCAGTGTTGTTGGCTTTGAAGACTGAGGAAGCTGGCCAGGAGGATCCAAGGAATGTGAATGGCCTCTAGAAGATGGAAAAGGTAAGGAAATGGATTCTCTCCTAGAGCCTCCAGAAAGGACCACAGCCCTGCCAACATCTTGATTTTAGCTTAGGAATACCTGTATTAGACTTCTAACCCACTGAACTTACTATTAGAGATAATAAATTTGTGTAGTTTTAAGCCACTGAGTTTGTGGTAACTTATTGCTGCAACAATAGAATACTAATAAATGGATATTTCAGAAAAGTTCCCATTGATAATAGGATTCTAAATGTTTGGGCACACCACTTATCTGGAAAGTTTACATATATGGAACATCCCAATGGTATCAGACAAATGAAGTGCTACTCTAGGTAGATTTGTGCATTCAATGGGGAATAATTAGAAAACATATTACATTTATCTTTAAATTTCTACATTCATTGTGACTTTAAATTATGTTCCTTTTTGATGGGAAGTGTTTTGTGACTTGTTTTTGTTTGCATTTCAGAAGAGTGTTTGAATGTCTTGAGTTTTACACTGGGAACCAAACACAGCCCCCAAAATTTATGTGACGGGAGGTTAACATCCTATTTAAAGAAACATTCTTCATTTTGCAATATATAGATACTGAATTATTATGTTATAAACCTGAAACTAACATAGTGTTATATGTCAATTATATCACAATTTAAGAAAAGAAATATTCAGTTGACTTTGATAGTAGGACAAATAGAATTTGATTAATAATCTTCTTTTTTTTTTTTGCGGTATGCGGGCCTCTCACTGTTGTGGCCTCTCCCGTTGCGGAGCACAGGCTCTGGACGCGCAGACTCAGCGGCCATGGCTCACGGGCCCAGCCGCTCCGCGGCATGTGGGATCTTCCCGGACCAGGTCACGAACCCGCATCCCCTGCATCGGCAGGTGGACTCTCAACCACTGCGCCACCAGGGAAGCCCAATAATTTTGATACTTATGCTAATCCTATTCGTTTTTTTAAATAACAGCTTTATTGAGTTATAATTTACGTACCATACAGTTCACCCAGTTAAAGTGTACAGTTTCATGATTCTTAATATATTCACTGATATGTGCCAACATCAGTACAGAGCACTTTGAATACCTTATCTCATTGCCTTCTGATTTCCATTGTTTTTCATGAGAAGTCAGCTGTTAATCTTATTGGGGTTCCCTTATAAGTGAGGAGTCATTTTTCCCTTGCCGCTTTCAAGATTTTCTCCTTGTCTGGCTTAAAGCAATTTGACCATGATATGCCGTCTATTTGTGCAGCTGTTTGCAGACAGTAGTGTAGTAGTAGAAGTAGTAGTAGTATAAACTACTTGGAGTTTTTTGAGCTTCCTGGATGTGCAAATTAATGTTTTTCAGTTAAATTGGGAAGTTTGCAGCCACTAAAAAAAAAGGTTGTTTTTGCTTTCTTTCTCTCTCTCCTTGTGGCACTCCTATTACATATATGTTGGTGCATTTAATGGTACCCCACATTTCTCTCAGACTTTGTACATTTTTCTTCATCTTTCTTCCCGGTTCATGGTTTTCTTTAGTTCTAGGAACATATTTACATGGCTAATTTGAAGTCTTTGCCTGTTAAATCTGACATGTAGTTGCACTTACAGGCAGTTTCTGTCGCTTGCTTTTTTGCTGGTGTATAGGTCATACTTTCCTGTTTCTTTACATGTCTCGTAACTTTTTGTTAGAAACTGGGCATTTGAGATAATATAACATAGCAACTCAGTACTGGTGCCCCACCGCCCCTCAGGGCTCTTTATTGTTATTTGCTTGTGAATTTTTTTAGTGACTGGCTGCATTATTTTATTGAAACCTATTTACTCTCGCCCTTTGCCCTGAAGTGTGAAGTCTTGATGTTGCTTCTTAGGCATGTGGCCTTTGGTATGCCCACAGTCACCCTGGGATTGACTGTGGTTTTGGCAGGGCTCTTTCTGACTCTTTACCCTGACCACGTCCAGCTGTTAAACTCCACTGATTGCTGTTGTTTTTAATAGTGCCCCCAAACTGATCCAGTCAGATTAGGGCTCCTTTGAAGGGATAGTTCCTGAGATCAGTATTAGAGATTTCTTCTGACCCCAGGATGGTTCCTCCCAGCTATTTCTTTCCTTGGTTCTCTCCAGCATGCTATACCGTAGGCTTGGACTTCTCCACACATTGTTGCAAATGAAGTCAGTTCCATTGGGGGAAGATTTACAGCCCTCTATTCTATGGCCTACTTCTCCCCCTAGGCAAAATCTCTGAGCCACAGCTCTAGTGCAGGGGGTGGGGACAATGATGTGTTTCCCTCTGAGTGATGACCCCAGGTCTCCTAGGTTTGCCTCTCCTAATGTAGAACCCACGAGCTGGGCCCATGGCAATTAGGGCCTCAGTATTCTTGGTGGTATCACACCCCTGGACTTAGCCTCCATACCAGGAATGGGGGCCACCTGGAAGAAGGGAACCCCCATCTCTCAGCCATAGTTGTCTGGAACCTAGCCTCATCAACCAGTAGTCGCTGTGGACCAGATGAGAAACACACATCCTGCTCTTCCCAGGAGAAAGCTTTACAACTGGGAGCTGGAGGAGAGGGAGCTCTGTGTTCTTGGCTGCACTTGTCTGGTGTGATATCTGTGCTGGGAGTGGGGATGGAGGGAGTGGGTCTAGGTCCAAATACCATGGACTCTTACTTTATGTACTGAGTTGTAGATTTTCTTTAATGAGTGCTTCTTCATTTTCTGTATGCCCTTAGGACCATTTCCAGAGATTTTATTTTATTTTATTTTTTTAAAGGGAACTTTATTTTTATTTATTTATTTTTGGCTGCATTGGGTCTTTGTTGCTGCACGGGCTTTCTTTAGTTGAGGCAAGTGGGGGCTACTCTGTTGCAGTGCATGGGCTTCTCATTGCTGTGGCTTCTCTTGTTGTGGAGCATGGGCTCTAGGCACACAGGCTTCAGTAGTTGTGGCTTGCAGGCTCTAGAGCAGAGGCTCAGCAGTTGTGGCGCACGGGCTTAGTTGCTCCGCAGCATGTGGGATCTTTCTGGACCAGGGCTCGAACCTGTGTCCCCTGCGTTGGCAGGCGGATCTTAACCACTGCGCCACCAGGGAAGCCCTCCAGAGATTTTAAATGAGTGTTTTTTGTTTATTTTTTAAGTAATTTTCACCAGTTTCACTGGGGAATGGATCCACAAATCTCTTCACATTGTCATGCCAGAAATGGAGCTCTACTAGCTTTTTAGCATACAGTTTTGTTTCTGTTACTCCTGATTGCTCATCGTGGCCTTGTACTTGGATTTCTATCTCCTTGGTAGATTGTGAGTCTCTTGAAGGCAGTAGCCCTGACCTTTATTCCTTGTTGGATCATGATTGTCCCTAGTAGCATTTTATATACTGTGGCGCATAAAAGAATGTTAGTTATTGACTGTATCACTGTCTTTTCTAGTTTATATTTTCAGCACTTCTTTTGTGACTTAAAGTGTCTTACCATGTTTTCCTTTTTTTCTACTCTCTAGTGCTGATGTGTTCCCAGAAAGGTGGTGCCTCTTTTTTATCTGTCACTGGTCTCTCTTTCTCTCTTTCCCTTTCCCTCCCTCCCTCCCTCCCTCCCTCCCTCCCTCCCTCTCTCTCTCTCTCTCTCTCTCTCTCTCTCTCTCTCTCTCTCTCTCTCTCACACACACACACACACACACACACACAAGGATGCTTAAACTATTGGAAGTTTTAATTAAAAACATTATTTTTCACGATATAGGAGCTTTCTGTAGCATTTCTTGCGATAGATAGATATAATTTTAAATTAGGCTAGTTTGTGGGATGGGAACAGGTAGAAAGTGAGAAAGGGGGAGAAAGGGCAGGCAGAAAAGCAATGGTTTGTGCTTTTAAAGATGGGACATGCCTCACTTGTTCTTTCTTCAGCCAGCCATGTCTCATGCCTTTTTAACCTTGGCCCTTGACAGCTCTGCCTTTGCAACTGCTTTTTCCTTTCTTGCTCCTCTCTTATTGGGGATCCCTGGCTGATGATGACCCTGTGGCTGCCCCCCTTTGTTTGGGTGGACAGTGGTCATGTGGCCACATCTGAGGCTCCAGCCAATCCTATACCATTCATTCTCTGCTGCTTGGATTTCCTCCTAAAGCTAATATGTGGCCTCACCCAGTCTTTGACACACTGTGTATTGGAGAATTTGGTAGTACTCTTCTCCCATCACTCTAGGTCATTTGAGAATATTCTTAACAGAAATTATTTGATTTGTGTGATTTGCCTGCTGCTGCTTCTTGAGCAGTATTGACTGCCCTCTGGGATGGGTATGTGTGGGTTGACTATTTTATTCAGTGTTGTTCTCTTTCCCAGGATGCTCCAGGATGAAACGTCATAGAACTCTCAGCAGCAGTGACAGTTCAGACGAGAGTGAGTAGAACCAGCGAACAGCTGGTAACCTCTGTATCTGTAATCCTTGAGGATTTCTTTGACTTGAGGACAAGCTGTTTCATGCTTCTTTTAATGGTTAAAAAATAATGTTTCTAGGAAGGAAAGCTTGGAGTACCATTTTTCTTATTTAAATTTCATTAGACATAGATAAGTTAGGTGAGAAAATTGGTTTTATGCGGCATATAGCATTTTGTTTTTCACTTTTTATTTACCCAAGCAACAAAGCCACATCTACCAATGATATAACAGTCCTTTTCTAGAAAGTAAGAAAAGTATGAGAGCATAATTGTAGGCCCTACAGTTCTATTTGTAGCTCAGGTACTAAGTGTTTGACTGGATGAGTCATCATTTGTAAAAGACAACAGCTTTATTAACAGTAGCATTTGGGGAAGTGCTGAAGGTTACACAGATTACCTGCTCCACATTTTTAGTTTTTTCAGTTGCTTTTGCAGATACTTTTTCTCCAGATGGAACATGAATTGTGTTATTCCAAGTTATTATGAAATATGATTACACCAAATTGAATCTCCTCAGCGTTAGCACTGTTGAAGCTTTTGCACCCTGGGATGTCACCCATAAATGTCATTAAACTCCATTATGAAACTTTTTTGGTTGCAATTTAACTGTTTTCTTCAGTGGTATGAGGTCACTGTGCTCTTCTCCACCATATATTTCATATTCTTTTGGATGACATTTAGTTATAATAGCAGGTAATAAGTCTCAGTATGTTTTTCTAATTATCTTTTGCAGGTCCTTCCACTTCCTTTACTTCTGGCTCAATGTATAGGAGCAAGTCAAAAATTCCAAATGAACACAAGAAACCTGCTGAGGTGAGATCAGATATTAAATTCTTAAGACTTAAAAAATAGACAGATAGCTACCTTCTGCCTACATATCTACAATACCCAGATCTTGGAGACGTGAGGAGTAAACTACATGCCAATGGATAGGCTTGTTTTCTGATGAACTTTTTTGTTTTTCAAGAAAGATTCCGTTTCCTTTTTCCTTTGGGGAAAACAGTAACCTTCACTGTGCTTTCATTTTGGTGATGACACCTAAGTGCATGGCTTTAGAATATAAATCCTCTCCTAGCCAAGAAGTCAAAGGGAGCCAGATTTGGAGAATTGGGAAGGACCAAAAGAGCCAAAGATCTGGCCTATGATAGGAAAGAGCTAAGTTGGCAGGTGGGAGGCAGTGCAGGAAAGGATAGATGAGGAAGTTGTGGATAGAGAAGGAAAGGACTGGATTGGAGATCTGGGCTCTGGTATGTCCTCACAGCCTTCAGAGCACTACCACCAGGCCAGGAAAAATGGGCCAGTCCTTGTGAGGCTAGTCGTCTTCTGCTTCAAGGGCAGCGAAGTGCCAGGGTTGCACCTGGATTTGGTAATTGTTTTATGAATCCTACAGACTTTCCTCTGTGATAATTAAATGATGAGAAACTGACCTTGTCTATCTTCACTTCTACTATGAGTAGTCTTCCTTGGCTGCAAAGGAAAAGGGAATGTATTAGTTAACTGTTGCTGCATTATACGATATCACAAAATTATTGGCTTAAAGCAGCACACATTTATTATCTCAGTTTCTGTGGGTCGGGAGTCTGGGCACAGCATGACTGGGTTCTCTCTGTTCAAGGTCTTTCAAGGCTGTAATCAGTGTGCTGGCTGGGCTGTGTTCTCATCTGGAAGTTTGACTAGGGAAGAATTTGCTTCCAAGCTCATTCAGATTGTTGGCAGAATTCATCTCCTTCCAGCTGGAGGACTGAGGTCCCTGTTTTTTCATTGACTTTTGGTAGAGTACCACCCTCCACTCCTAGAGACTGCTTGTAGTTCTTTGCCATGTGGCCTTCTCCATAGATCGTCTCAAAACACAGCAGCTTACTTTTTCAAAGCCAGCTAGGGGAGAGTCTTTTACTCCAGTCTGCTAAGACTGAGTCTTTTTTTTTTTTTTTTTTTTTTTTGCGGTACGCAGGCCTCTCACTGTTGCGGCCTCTCCCATTGCGGAGCACAGGCTCTGGATGCGCAGGCTCAGCGGCCATGGCTCATGGGCCCAGCCGCTCCGCGGCATGTGGGATCCTCCTGGACTGGGGCACGAACCCGTGTCCCCTGCATCGGCAGGCGGACTCTCAACCACTGCGCCACCAGGGAAGCCCAAGACTGAGTCTTATATAACATAATCATGAGAATGGCATCCCATTACATTTGCCACATAACATAACCTAATCGAGGGAGTGACATCCCATCATGTCTGACATATTCTGTTGATTAGAAACAAGTCCAGGTTCCACCTGCCCTCATGCAAGTGGTGGTGCGGGGGGGGGGGGGCGGCATTGCTTTAGGGTGTTAGCCAGAGAGAGCATTTCTCCCTTTCTCAGAGGTCACTTTTCATTTTCACCTTTTGCCAGGGACCTTTCTGGGCAGAGTAGAATATCAGTGTGTATTTATATGTGTCTGTGTCATGCAGAAAAACTTAGGGAATAAAACGCACATAAACAGGAGCAGAACAAATTTCCCACCTATCCAGAGGAGGCTTTGACTACAGAATGGTGAGAAAGAAACCTTGCTACTTTCCCATTTAGGACAGCCAGTCCTCGAACATAAAGTGACTCAAGAGCTTTGAGTCTTAAGGCCTGCTGCCTCCGAGTCAGTGAGAATATCAGTCTTTTGTTGCAAGAGATAGGGGACCTGGGCTACTGGAAGCAAATTTTTTCATTTATATGTCCCATTCTATTATAAAAGAGAGAACCTGATATTGTAGGACAAAACCAGCCTTGGCATTAGAAAAGATTGATTCCATGTGTTGCTTGGCTGGTTTATTTCATCTCTCTGAAATCATTTGTTTTGTCATTATAACATGGATGTTATCACGCCTACCTCTCATAGGTACCATTTATTGTAATTTTCTGTGCCAAGAGCTTTTTATTAGATAATCTGATTGTTTCCCAAAATTAAGCAATTGTAAGAACCTCCTTGGATGCTGCCTTCATTTAAAATTTTTATTTAATAACTTATTTATATCAGTATGGACTGACATATATTTATTTTATACTTTGGGTTATAATCCAGTACTACATAATATATTGTATTGCTCAAATTATTCTATATATCAGTGAAATCATCTCTCTTATTTTTCTCTTTTCAATTTCCATTGATTTCTGCTCTTACTTTTATTATTTTCTTCCTTCTTGCTTCAGTTTTATTTTGTACTTTTTCTAGATTCTTGAGGTAGATGCTTAGGCTATTTGAAATTTTTCCTTTTTTCTAGTATAAGAATTTTAGTGCTATAAATTTCCCTTTAAATACTACTTTAGCTGCACCACATTAATTTTGGTATGTTTATTTTCATTTTCATCCATTTCAATATTTTTATTTTCCTTGAGACTTCCTCATTGATCCATGGATTATTTAGAAGTGTGTTGTTTAGTTTCCAAGCGTTTGGAGACTTTTATTGCTATCTTTCTGTTATTGATTTCTAGTTTGAGTTCATTTTTGTCAGAGAACATAGTCTGTATGTTTCAGTTCTTTTACATGTGTCAAGGTTTGTTTTCTGGCCCAAGATATGGTTTATCTTGGTGAATGTTTCATGGGCACTTGAAAAGAATGTGTATTCCACTGTTGTTGGGTCCTATTGGTTGATGGTGTTCTTCTGTATCCCAGCTTATTTTCTGCCTAGTAGTTTTATCAGTTGTTCAGTTAGGGCTGTAGCAGTCTCCAACTGTAATTGTGGATTTGGGTATTTCTCCTCTCAGTTCTATCAAATTTGCTTTGTGTATTTTGAAGGTCTGTTGTTAGGTGCATACATATTTAAGATTGCTATATCTTCTTGGTGAATTTATCATCATGTAATGTCCCTCTTTGTCTTTGGTAATTTTGTTTGCTCTGAAGTCTATACTATCTAATATTAATATCATTTCTGGCTTTCTTTTGATTCCTGTTTACATGGTATATGGTATATTTTTTCCATCCTTTCACTTTTCATTTATACATATAATTTTTATTTGAAATGAGTTTCTTGCAGATGATATATAGTTGGGTCATTTTTTAATCCACTCTTTCAATCTCTGTCTTTTAATTGGCATATTTAAAACATTCATATTTAATGTAACTTTTACTACTGTTTGGTTTAAGTCTGCCATTTTACTATTCTTCTGTTTGTTTTCTCTGGGTTTTTTGTTCCTCTTTTATTTTCTGTCTTCTTGTGGATTACTTGAACATTTTTTTAAGTTCCATGTTGAGTTTCCTTCTTCTTTTTCTTTCTTTTTTTTTTTTTTTTGTTGGCTGCACTGCACAGCTTACAGGATCTTAGTTCCCCAACCAGGGATTGAACCTGGGGCCTCAGCAGTGAAAGTGCAGAGTCCTAACCACTGGACTGCCAGCGAATTCCCCCATGTTGATTTTTCTATGGTGGTTTTAAGGGTATATCTTTGTGTAGATTTTTAGTGGTTGCTCTTGGGAAGCAACCTTTAAAAGGGAGGGCCTTTAACAAACATGACATCAGTCTCCTGATCTCTACATTTTACCACTTTGAAGTAAAGGAAGCTTACCACCATTTGGTTTGTTTATCCACCCCACCCCCACCTTTATCATATAGTTGTCTTAAATATTTTCTCTACATACATTGAGAACTACATTAGACAATGTTAGAATATTCGCTTCAACAGTAAAATATTATTATAAAACTCAAGAGGAAAAGGGTAGTCTATTATATTTACCCGTATTTTTATTCTCTTGTTCTTCCTTTATTCCTGATGTTCCAACTTTCCTTTTGTTTATTTCCTTTCTATATGAAGAACTCCCTTTAGCTGTCCTTTTAGGGGGAGTCTGCTGGTGGTAAGTTCTCTTAGTTTTCCTTCATTTGAGAATGTTTTGGTTTTACCTGAAGGTTATTTTCACTTGATATAGAATTCTGGTTTGACAGAACTTTTCTTTCGGCACTTGAAAAATGTGCTACTTCCTTCTTGCCTCCATGGTTTCTAATTAGAGATTGCTCTCATTCAAATGGTTGCTCTCCCGTAGGTAATCAGTCATTTCTTTTCCAGTTGCCTTCAAGATTTTTCTTTGTCTTTAGTTTTCCAAAGAAAACTTTAGAAATCCATGCCTGGGCATGGATTTCTTTGGGTTTATCCTGTTTGGGCTTTGATCAGCTTCCTGAATCTAAGTTTATATCTTTTGCCAAATTTGGGAAATTTTCAGCCATTATTTCTTCAGCTATTTTTCAGCTCCACCTTTTTTTCTTTTCTTCTTTTGAGACTTCAACTGCATGAATGCTAGATCTTTTGTTATTTCCCACAGGTCCTTCAGACTCTTCCTGTTTTTTCAGTGTATATTCTTTCTGTTGGTTAGATTAATTTCTCTTTTTCCCTGTTTCTTTATTCTGTTAATTCCATTATTCTATTGAACCTATCCTATGTGTTTATTTCAGTTATTATATTATTCCATTTCAAATTTTCCATTTGGTTATTCTTTGTATCTTCTTATTTCTTTGCTGAAACTTTCTTTTTTTGTTGTTTCAAAAGTGTTTGTAATTTCTTGTTGAAGCATTTTTATGGTGGCTGCTTTAAAATCCTTGTCAGATAATTCCAACATTTGTGTCATCTCAGTGCTGGTATCTGTTGATGGTCTCTTATTCCTGGTTCTTAGTATTATGAACGATTTCCTATTGCATCCTGGGCTGGGTTTTTGTTTTGTTTTGTTTTGTTTTTTGGTATTATGTTATCAGACACTAAGTCTTATTTAAATCTGTTTTAGCAGGCTCCCATAATAACCACACCAGTGGGGAAGAGAGACACTGACTTTTTACCACCAGTTACACAATTCCTAGGCTCCCCATCCTAGTTCTATTATCTCTCTAGGAAGGTAGTTCTGTTATCCCTCTGGGAAGGGGGAAGGTTGGCTCATTACTACTTGGCAGGGGTGGAAATCCCCACTTTGTTACCTCCACTGATAGCAGGGGCAGTGGTGTGGTAAGGGGTACTGCATTACTGATGGGCAGTGGTGATAGTCCAGGCTCCCTACCCAGTCTCTGCTGATATCACATTGAGGAGGAGGAATGCCTTATTATTGCTGGGTGGGAGTGGATGTCAAAGCCTCTCAGGTGATGTCCACTGATGCCACAACAATTGTTCTTTTTTAAAAGACATTTTAACATCTTTTTGAAATATAATTCGTACAGCATACAGTTCATCTACTTAAAGTGTATAATTCAGTGGATTTTAGTATATTCACAGAGTTGTTGGGTAACCATTACCACAGTCTAAATTTAGAACATTTTCATCACCCCAGAAAGAAACTCCCTATCCATTAGCAGTTAACTCCCTGGGCCCCTACTCCCAGCCACTGGCAACCACTAATCTAATTTCTGTTTCTACAGTTTTGCCTATTCTGGACATTCCATATGAATGGAATAATACAATATATGGCTATTTGTGTCTGGCTTCTTTCATTTAACATAACATTTTCAAAGTTCATTCATGCTGTAGCATGTATCAGTACTTCATTTCTTTTTTATGACTAAATGATACTCCATTGTATGCATATATCACATTTTTAAAATCCATTCATTAGTTGATAGACATTTGGGTTGTCTCCATTTCTGGAGTATTATGAGTAATGCTGCTGTGAGCATTCATATACACGTTTTTAGGTGGACATATGTTTTCAAAAACACCTAGGTGTAGAATTGCTGAGTCTCATAGTAACTCTGTTTAACCATTTGAGGGAATGCCAGACTATCTTCCAAAGGGGTCTCATCAGTTTACACTCCCACCAGCAGTGTACAAGAGTGTTTGAAATTTGTTATTGCTATGGGTACCAGAGACTTGGAATTCCTCAGATAACTTTGTTTTTGTCTCGTCTCTTGACTTTTCCCCTTGTGCTTGTCCTCAGAGAGATTTTGTCTTCTACAGCTCTCCTAGCTGTAAGCCACTGTTATCACTGGAGGCTTTAGTGTGGTGGTAGGGTATGAGGGAGGGGTGGTGTTCTCTACTCTTCTGATTATGTCTCAGTCTTTGGGGTGTGTAGTGGTCCTGTGTCTGGGGGTGAGGTTGGGGAGGTAGCCTTCAGGGATAGAGCATTTTTGCCCCTGCCCACTATTTTCCTGAATGCCTGCAGCAGGTATCCTCTGGTATTCTCAGTCTATGTCCTTGAAGTTTTCTCTCCTGCAGATGAAGGCTTTTTTCTCTGTTGAGTAACACAGGGAAGCTGAGGCTGGGTGCTTTTCCCTTCCCACAGCACTAGTCCAGTGCCCTCACTTGAAATCCTTCCTCTGTAGATGAAGCCTTTTGTTCAATAAGGGAGCCAGGACACTGAGCACCAGCGACCCAGACAGCACCACTGGGGGAGCTTTTTCTCCAGGTTCTCCCCCATCTTCCCTGTGAGTGGCCTCCTGGGTTTCTAGAGAAAAAGCTTACAAGAAGGTGGGAACCCCCTATGACTACAGCTCCCAGAAACTTCATATTCTCATAGTAGGCCCCACTTAGCCCCCAGAGATTCATCAGAATTTCTAGTTTAATGTTCCTGCTGTGGCTTCTGCCCCAAGTAAGGAAATGCTCCTGTCCTGTGTCTCCCTGCAGGCGTGCTTGCCTCTCTTTGAGTTTGACTATTTGTCCTGTGACTCATTTCTCTAATGGCTTCACAAAAACTCGTTAATTTGCTGCCTCTCCTGCCTTTTTCTTCTTGTAAAGATGAGAATTTCTTTTTTCTGACTCTCTACAGGTCCAAGATGAAACCTTATTTTTTAGTCATTGAAGTGCAATATAAATGATCTTTTTCACTGGGGCTTAATTGGCTGCATTGATAGACAAATATTTTCTTTGATGTTTAGTGCTTTGGTGAGATTCCTGTGTGTGCCTCCCTGAGTTATCCTCTAGAGGAGTATTTCCTAGGGGTGTGTGAATTCCACATACGGTTCAGGGGCTTTGGGACCTTCTGAAAATTGTATACAGACTTTTAAGGGTATGTTTTTATGTGTATTTTTTTTCTGAGCTAGTAGCCTTCATCTGATTCTCAAAAGGGCTCCTATTCTAAAAGATGTTTTTAAAAAGCTAATTGCCCTAGAAAAAGCTCATAGTACTAGATGACCAATTTGAATATATTAAAAAGTCTTTTATTCTTTCTCAAAAGCCTGCATATTTTCACCTAATATTAGTCTGACTGGTCTATAAAATATATCAACCTATCTTAAAAGATTGACTGCATATCTTCTCTAGGCCCAGAGTCTCATTTATTATATCTAAGACTTTCATAGCAACAGAGTGAAAGCTCATATATTTTAACTCAGCAGAGAACACTGCATACTCTCAAATAGAGCCTATTTATATCACTTTACCTGTATTTCTAACAAGCTTGATTATTTGGTTTTCTGACCCACAGCAGATAAAAAGTACTAAGCTTGCAAATGCACACTTACTGCACAAAAAGGGACATTGAGGAATGGGAGAAAAACTTTCAAAGCAAACCTCAGTTGTCATCTCTTGTATGAAAATTGCTCACATCTCCAAGTCAGACTCAATTGTTCCTCCTCCTCCATTAACAGGATGTATATGCCTCTGATACAGGGTAAGGAGAATAATCAAACCTACCTAAGCAGCCCAAAAGTACATTGCTTTACGGGAATCGATGTTCCAGTTGATGTCAGCCCATTAGCCATCAGAAATGTCCTATTTATTCTTTATAAGAAACCTAAGAATTATTTAAACTATCTGAAAAGTATTTCCATGATTTTTAAAGTTTTAAACTTAGAAATTGAATAAGTTTTGCTTCATTGGAAAAACCAACGTGGGACACAGTATCTTGACAACACTGGCTACTTTTGTTGATATAAAAACAAGCTTGTATTCTTTGCTAGGTTTTCTCTGCTTTAAGTGGTTGATTCTTTTAGATAACCTGAAAAATCTTTTCTTGCCTTAAGATTGTATAATTCTAAGAAAATCACTTACGGTTAATTCCTCTTGATTAAATAGAGTTACCGTGTTTGCAGCTGTTTTTTAATGCTTTGGGGGTGACATCTGTTTGTCGTCAGTTATGTATTTCAGATTTAGTGACTATGAATCAAAACTGATCAATCTCTCTGCTTCATTATACATGGACCAGACAGTGTTCCCCTTTGTGTCATACAGGAAGCACATGTTTTGGCTTTTCCTCTAAAAAATGTCACAGAAATGTTCAGACTAGCTGTGCTTATAAGAAACTGTCCACTGAGAGATGTTAATGAGAACAGTAAAAGCCAGAGCTGTCCATGAAGGGCATTTTCATTTTGTGGCTCTGGCAGGTTAAGCATTGATATTCTAATTGAATTCATAGTGAGGCCTCCTTTGTTTCTGCAAGCATCTGAGAGGCCAAGATGTGCATGCACTGTTGGACTTGGCATAGCTTCTGGGCTGTATGTTAGCCTGTGAATCCCCTCTTTGACCATAAATGAGCAGATATCTGGTAAGTACAAAGCATTTTTGTTTCAGGAACTTTTGGGGAAACTACCAGTGCATATAAAATAGGCACACAGTTAAGAACTTGTAAAACTTCTCAACTTCATTACCTAGGTCAATGTCAACATCCAGATCCCTCATTCACAATCTTTAATTTAGCAACGAATAGCCATGTTTCATTTTGTGAAGTTTCTGTATTACCGCATGACCTATAGAATGTTGGTTAAAGTTCTCGATGGAGCTCTTGCTTGGGAACACTGTCTTTGGGAGTCAAACCATGCATGTTTTAGTTGAGCCCTGAACTCACATCTCCTTTTACCCATCAACAATTACTTTATGGACTAGAGAGGAGAATTCAGCTATATACTTCTTGCTGCTTTTAGAACTAAAGCTGAGACTATGATGATGATAATAAAATAACTGCAACTAGAATTTATTTAGCAGTTACAATGAGCCCAATACCATGCTAAGACCTTTACATAAATTCACCTATTTAATCCCTACAACTACCCCTATGAGGTAAGTGTTCTTATCCTTGTTTTACAAATAAGTAAATAAACATGGAGAATTTAGACAGCTTCCCAAACTAGTAAGTGGTGAAACCAGTAGACCAATCCAGGCAGTCTGTCCCGGGACCCATATTCCTCTCTTTAAAGATTTTTTTTTTTGTAACGCTTTTCCTATTTCTTTTCTTTTTTAAATTTATTTATTTTTGGCTGCATTGGGTCTCCGTTGCTTCATGGGCTTTCTCTAGTTGCTGAGAGTGGGGGCTACTCTTCATTGCGGTGCGCAGGCTTCTCATTGTGGTGGCTTCTCTTGTTGCAGAGCATGGGCTCTAGGCATGCAGGCTTCAGTAGTTGTGGCTCACGGGCTCTAGAGCACAGGCTCAGTAGTTGTGGCGCACGGGCTTAGTTGCTCCTCGGCATGTGGGATCTTCCCGGACCAGGGCTTGAATCCGTGTCCCCTGCATTGGCACATGAATTCTTAACTACTGCACCACCAGGGAAGTCCTAAAGAAAATTTTTAAAAATAAATTTATTTATTTATTTATTATTTTTTGCTGAGTTGGGTCTTTGTTGCTGTGTGCAGGCTTTCTCTAGTTGTGGCGAGCGGGGTAGTTGTGGTGAGCAGGGGCTACTCTTCGTTGTGGTGCACAGGCTTCTCATTGTGGTGTCTTCTCCTGTTGTGGAGCACGGGCTCTAGGTGTGTGGGCTCAGTAGTTGTGGCTTGCAGGCTCTAGAGCGCAGGCTCAGTAGTTGTGGTGCACGGGCTTAGTTGCTCCGTGAAATGTGGGATCTTCCCGGACCAGGGCTTGAACCCATGTCTCCTGCATTGGCAGGTGGATTCTTAACCACTGCACCACCAGGGAAGTCCCCTAAACATTTTTAATTTCACTTTTTACCATATAAAACATTTACCTGGTTCAAATATCGAACTATGAAACAAAATACATTCAGAAAGATTCAGCTTTTGTCTCTCTTCTCCCTATTTTCTCCCCTTTCCTCTGTGCTGTTTATTATTATTATTTTTTAGTTCTTCGTTTATCCTTTTATTGTTTATGAAAATATATACAAATATGCATGTATGTGTGTGCCACTATATGTATATAAAGCTCATACCTCTACCCAGGATACACTGTAACTATTTTGCCTGTGTTTATTTTATAAACCTTTAAAAATGACTTTTCTTACCAGAAGCAGATTCATGAGACCAGTCTGGTAAATGTATTTCATATCACTTTGCAGATATCTTCCTGAGTACTGAACTTAAATTCCTATCCCCTCTTCAGCATTTTATGTTCTGCCTCATACTTGAAATGTTTGACTTCTACAGCAAGATAAGGCAGACTCTTGCACTCTGCCTTGAGTAAAAATGCTTCTCTAGAAACCTTGGATCTGATGCTGTTTAATCTGGCTAGCTTGTAAAATTGAAATCAGGCTTACCATGTAAGTCTATTTTTTTCTAAAGGTGGAAGGGAAGTTTACAGTAGTCATTGGATTTAGCCTTCATTTGCTTAAGAAAAATAGGTATGAGTTGATTGGTATTTCTGCAGTCCGAGGTTCCCCAGACTTCACAGAGTGCCTGTTCCCTGGAAGTTTACTATTTCTGAAGCAATGGACAAGGGCCAGATTTCATTGGCCTCTTTGTCTAGAGTCTTCAAGTTACTCTTCTCTTTGGTAAATGTGTGTATTAGTTTCCTAGGGCTGCTATAACAAATTACCACAAACTGGGTGGCTTAAAACAGCAGGAATTTATTTTCTCACAGTTCTAGAGGCCGGAAGTCCAAAATCAGCCAGACTGCATTCCCTCCAAAGACTTTAGGGTAGATTCCATTCCTTGCCTCTTCCAGGTTCTGATAGCTATCAGCATTTATTGACTTGTGGATTAATGAATCACTCCAGTCTCTGCCTCCATGGTCATAATCCCTTCTCCTCTTCTGTCTCAAATCTCCCTCTGCCTTTCTGTTATAAAGACACTTTTTATTGGATTTAAGCCCCACCTGGATATTCCACGATGATCCTTTCATCTCAGAATCCTTAAGTTATTTATATCTGCAGAGATCCCATTTCATATAAGGTAACATTCACAGGTTCCAGAAATTTGGATGTGGACATATCTTCTGGGGGGCCACCATTCAGCCCACTGCAATATGTTTCCAGGCTACTTAGGAAACTCTACAAAACAGACTTTCATAAGCAGTTATATCAAGTATGAAGACATGGCTTATGCTGTGTGATTATTGTTAATCCCAAAGCATGATTTTGCAATCAGTTGATTTATTTTGAGAAGTGTATTGTATGGAAAATAATGAAATATTTTATGAGGTTGAAAAATACTTGGCTCTAGTATTCTTTGCAGAGCTAAGGTAGGATTTCCCACAGGCAGTAGTTGAGCACAATTGTAAATTGCCACCGTGTCTTAACCACTGTCTCATTAAAGGCACTCTGGTAATTTATAGAAATGGATCAGAGTGTTCAGCAAAATGGTGATTCAGTTTCTCCAACTAGCCACCCAGAACACTGAGCTCTGTGCAAAACATGTTAATGGATATGTCTGTGATCCTCTCTTACCTCCTTATACAAAGCATTATGTAGTAAACCACCGGTTTTCTGTTTCCTATAGACTTAGCTTTCTCCCTGCACAGTACCCAATTAACTTTAATTGGTTAGGATTTTTGGTAGGAAAGTCATTTTGTTGCCACCTCGACACCAGCATGTTTAACGTTGGTTTCCTGCTCAGGTCATATTATTCATTCTAAATCTTCCCTAAATGAAACCAACAGGCATTTGTAGAGTTGTCCCTGCAGAATAGCAAATGGAATGAGTCCTTATGCATTTAAATGACATCATTCGATTATGTGATAGTTCAGTCCTGTACTCTGTGAAATGTCAGTTTAAACAGAACTACACCAACTGAGAATTAATTGCTTTCTTGTACCATGCACTGTGCTTCAACTTTCGTGTTACACATAACTTGGACAGTGTTTCTCTTCAGAGAACGTTGATTAGCATTAAAGGCTAAAATGTTTGCTTGATGGCATCTCTTCCTTTGATAATCCAGAGATGTAGACACATTTACCTTAAACCTGCAAGTGGTTGTTTGATTTTTTTTTCAGAATTAGCACTTAGTAGGTGAGGTATATATCAGTGTATGTATGCTTTTATATGAAAGTTTATTCCCTCATTGTTTAGGCATTAACTGGGCCTTCATCAGTGAAATCAGTACCAGGTTAGCTGAAGAACTCATGGCATTCTTCTTTCCTGTTCTTGAAAAGGCAGAATCACAAAGCCTAAGTTGCCACAGCAATTTAAGTCATGTTCCCAGGCTTGTGAGTACATTTCTGTGCCTGTCAATCACGCAGGAGCCCGTTCAGTCAGAGGATAACTGTACATCAAACTTTAGATGGGTATTCATTCCCATATTGTCAGTACCTAACTGTGCTTAAGGTGCAGAAAATGGACTATAGGGAATCTCTTTGTCTCTGTAAGTCCAAGTTTTAGCTGTACCCATATCATCATCCCCTACCTCTGGCCTTTGAACTTTCCACACAGCTAGGGATCCTTTGCCAGGGGTAAGGTTAAGGCTCGCACTGGGAGCCTCTTGGCTGCCACAGTAAGCATATCATTTGTGTCCTCCTCACCCCTGTGCACACTGCTGTGCAAAGTGGAGCTGTCTATACTTTGTTTCTGTTTTTGTTTTTCTTCCTGGAAAAGCATTTTTTTTTATTTTATTGAGGTATAGTTGATTTACAATGTTAATTTCTGCTGTACAGCAAAGTGACTTTAGTTATACATATATACATTCTTTTTCATATTCTTTTCCATTATGTTTTTTTAACATCTTTATTGGAGTATAATTGCTTTACAGTGCTGTGTTAGTTTCTGCTTTATAACAAAGTAAATCAGCTATACATATACATACATCCCCATATCTCCTCCCTCTTGCATCTCCCTCCCACCCTCCCTATCCCACCCCTCTAGGTGGTCACAAAGCACCAAGCTGATCTCCCTGTGCTATGTGGCTGCTTCCCACTAGCTATCTATTTTACATTTGATAGTATAAATTAGTCCATGCCACTCTCTCACTTCATCCCAGCTTACCCTTCCCCCTCCCCATGTCCTCAAGCCCATTCTCTACATCTACGTCTTTATTCCTGTATTCCCGTCCTGCCCCTAGGTTCTTCAGAACCATTTTTTTTAGAGTCCAGATATATGTGTTAGCATATGGTATTTGTTTTTCTCTTTCTGACTTACTTCACTCTGTTTGACAGACTCTAGGTCCATCCACCTCACTACAAATAACTCAATTTCGTTTCTTTTTATGGCTGAGTAATATTCCATTGTATATATGTGCCACATCTTTATCCATTCATCTGTCGATGGACACTTAGGTTGCTGTAACTGTGTATACTTTGCAAGCCTCTGTACAAATAAATTTGAAAACCTGGATAAGATAGATAACTTACCATGGAAATACAGATTACCAAAATTGACCCCATTGGAGGTAGAAAGCTTAAAGAGATCAATTTCCAAAAAGGTAGAGAAAATTAATAAGGAACTACCCCACTAAAAAGCACCAAGTCCAGATGGTTTCATAGGGACCAGATAGTCCCAATAATTCTCAGATTATTCTAGAGCATTGTAACGCAAGGAAAATGTCCTAATTCCCTTTATGAAGCATGCAAAACGCTGATACCTAAATCTAAAAGACAAAGACAATACCAGAAAAAAGGAAAGAAAGAAAACTGCAGATAAATATCACTCATGAGAATGATACAAAAATAATATTAGAAAACGAATATAATACCATATTAAGAAAATAATATATCATGACCAAATAGATATTCATTCTAGAAATGCAAGTTTCAGTATTAAGAAATCTAATATTATCATATAGCATATTAATATATCTAAGGAGAGAACTATATAATTATTTCCATATATGCTAAAGAAGTCTTTAATAAAATTCAGTACTTAGGCATTATAAAACATTCAAGAAAATAGGAACTGTAAGATACTTTCTTAACATTATAACATAAATATGACATAGTCTTCAACCTAGTATCTTATTTCATGGGGAAACACTAGAGGCATTTCCACTAATTTCAGTGAGAAGACAGATATGCCCACTATCCCCATTACTATTCCAAATATCAGTAGAGGTATTAGTCAGTGCAGTTAAACAAGAGAAACCAATTAGAGACATAAGACCAAGTAAAGATGATGCAAAATTCTGTTTGCAGATGATGCAATAGTATATTTAGAAAACCTTAGGAAAGTCAATGATAAAACTAACTCAGGCCATAAAAGAATTTAGTAAGGTGGCAGGATATGAAGTTAACATATAAAAATCAATAGCTTTTATAATCAGGTGGAGGATATTAACACGCCTGGGGTATGTTGTAATGCAGGAAGTTAAGGAAATACTCAAAAAGGGGTGGGATGTGTCAAAAGAGCACAGGTGCAAGCCAAACTGAAAGAGCTCCCAGTGACCAAAGGTGGAACAATTTAAGCATCAAAATAAACAACAATAATACTGAATTGTAACCCAAAGAATAAAATAGATCCATGAGTCTATAATGATATAAATAAATAATTGAATGAATGAATGAACGAACGAATGAACAAACAAACAAATAATAAATAAGGGAGAAGGGGCAGGTCTCTTTTACAGAGGAATTCCAATTAATAAATGTAGAACTGAGGGAAATAGAAAATCACCATTAGAATACCACAGTAATAACTGTTACAGGCAAGGTATCTATTCGTGGATGCTAAAATTAGTCCATGACAGTTTGAGGAGAAACAGGATGTTTTTATGATTTCAGAGTATCTCCTCTAAGATATTTATTAATTACAAAGGAAAATATAGTAACCTAACAGCTGAGAAAACCAGCGAGACACACTACCTTAACCAACTGATAAAGTTTAACATCACCACTAATAAGACATTGAGATCATACATTCCTGATATAATGGGATAAGAGGGTCACAGCAACCTTTCTATGGCATTTTTGCTCAAAACTGAATAACCTCGGTGAGAAAACATCAGACAAACCCAGATTGTAGGGACATTCTATAAAATATATGACCAGTACTCTTCAGAAGTGTCGAGGTCTGGAAAGACTGAGAAACTATCACAAATTGGAGGATACTAAGGAGACATGACAGCTGCTGCAGTGTGGGATCCTGGATTGAATCCTGGAACAGAAGGACATTAGGGGAAAAATTAGTAAAATTTGAATAAGTTTTGTAGATTAATTATAGTATTATAGTAATGTTAATTTCCTGGTTTAGGTAATTGTACTCTGGTTATGTGAGATGTTAACATTAGAGGGAACTATGTGAAGGGTATATGGGAGCTCTGTACTATTTTTGTAACTTCTCTGTAAGACTAAAATTATGTCTAAGTAAATTTTAAAATTAGGTGATAGCTAAATAAACGATTATAAGTTATTTATTTATTTTAAAATTAATTTTTATTGGAGTATGGTTGCTTTACAATGTTGTATTAGCCTCCACTGCACCACAAAATGAATCAGCCATACACATACAGTTATCCCTTCCCTTTTGGACTTACCTCCCATTTAGGTTACCACAGGGCACTAGGTGAGTTCCCTGTGTTATACAGCATTTTCCCATCAGTTGTCCATTTTATATATACGTAGTATCAATAATGTATATGTGTCAATCCCAGTCTCCCAATAAGATCATCTATACCATTTTTCTAGATTCCACATATGTACGTTATTATACGATATTTGCTTTTCTCTTTCTGACTTACTTCACTCTGTATGACACTCTCTAGGTCCATCCACATCTCTACAAATGACCCACTTTCGTTCCTTTTTATGGCTGAGTAGTATTCCATTGTATATATGTACCACATCTTTATCCATTCCTCTGGATTATAAGTTATCATAGGATACTTGTTGCTTAATTTGAGAGAGTTAAGGATTGTTTGTTTTACGCAGACTCTTTAAGAGTAACCTGTATTGTTGATTTAAATTCAAGGAGCCCAGAAAAATAACTCAGGAAGTACCCCTTTACTCTTTATTAAATCCAGAACAAGCTGGCTTCCCTGTCAATACTTCAGACTCTTTACAAATAGAAGTTGATCTGGCCATTTACGAAGTTAAGAGATGTCTCTCTTGTTGAAGTGCAGAGTGGGTGGGGATGGTCTTTTTAAAAGGAGAACATTAAATGGTGTTAGTTCCATAGTGATGATCTTCTCAAGGTGTATGCAATGTCTTCCCAGGTATTCCGGAAGGACCTTATTAGTGCGATGAAACTTCCAGACTCTCACCATATTAATCCTGACAGTTATTACCTCTTTGCGGATACATGGAAGGAAGAATGGGAAAAGGGAGTCCAGGTACCAGCCAGTCCAGACGCTGTTCCACAGCCTTCCCTCAGGTATTTTTATGCTTGTATCTTTGATTTACGGGATGAATGCTCTTATGGTTATCTGTGTGCTGCTTGAGGAGAGACTTTGAGTGGCTAATTAAACATTTATAATGCAAAGTCACATACCATGTTCAGCAATTCACTCAGACCAATGGCAGATTATACCAGCCTAGGATAGGTCAGTAGTTGAAGTCAAGGTCGTTTATTTAGGGATAATATATGTACCTATTCACAGGATAAAACTGTTTGAAGTCCAGTCTGAAATTATAAGGTTTTGGAGACCAAGATTTCCCAGTCTGACACAATAATCAGTAGCATTTATTAATTAGCCTTTGAAGAGAAGCAGAACATTAATTACATAACCCCATAATAACCCTATTAAGTTGCATGACAAGTTGCTTCATTTTAATAGGGGCTTCATAGTGATAGCATCTGTAAACAGAGCACCAAAACATACAGAGTTTGTAAAATGCATAAACCCAAATGAAAGGGGGTAACTGGAATAATTAGGTTGACCATAAGCACACAGCCTTCATTTGCAAAGACCTGAGAAGAAAGTTTAAGTAGGAGAGGACTTTTCTGACAGAGGAAGTAGTAAGTTTAGCTCCTCAAGAGTAATGACTGGTTTTGGAAGCCACTTTTTCTTACTGGTCTTTGTGTTCCCAGTGCTTTGCACAAAGGCCAGCATGAAATAAAATGCTTGGTATAAGTTTGAGCGAGTGAGGGAAGGAAGGAAAGGGAAGGAATAGAATCAGATAAAGGGGCTGGTAGGACCTGCTGGTTACTATGAGAAATGGTACATCTCATTGTATAGCTATCTATTTCTAGTACATATTAGGTTCTTAAAGGTCAGAGACCACATTCTTGAATTCTCAGCCCCTAGCAGCAGGTTCTTAGGTCTTAGTCATATTCCAGAAATGCTTGTCAAATCACTTCTAAAAACCCAAGCCCAGGCTGTCCCACCCACAGAGAGACTGTCTATGTTCTGTTAAGGAAAACTTCACAGTCTTGCCCAGTACACTTATGGACCCTTACTAGTTCATCATCATTGCCACCATCCTCCTAGAAATCACAACAGCATCATGAATGAACATAGGAGTCAGGCATTTTCATGTCCTTATTGTCAGTATTTTTATATACTGTTGCAGTAACTGGGGAGCCTAGACTTCCACCTTAAACCAGCATTAATGATGCATCCCTCTCCCTCCCATCTATCATACTATCAGAGGAGACTTCCACCACTCCTTAGAGGTAATGAGGACACCTGCTCCCCCCACCCCATGGTATCAGTGGAGGCCACATAGGGAGTAAGGTGCTCTTATCAATCCCAGCAAAGGAGGTATCAGTGGAGGCCTAATGGGAAGCCAGAACTCTCAGCTTCACCCAGTAGTAACAAAGAGTCCCTGCCCCGGATGTCAACACAGGCCAAATGGTGAACCAGGACATATACAATCACCTGGCAGTGATGAGATGATATCCACCCCCAACCTGATCTCCATCCAGAGCAGTGTCAGAGGAAGCCAGTCAAAACAAAAGTTTTAAAGAAGATCCAGAGTCTCATAGCATAATCCCCAAAATGTCCAATCTCCAGTGAAAAAAATCACTCATATCAAAAACTAGGAAGATCTCAACTTGAAGATAATCAGTAGATGCCAGTACCAAGGTGACAGATATTAGAATTATCTAACAAAGACTTAAAAGCAGCCATCATAAAAATGGTTCAGTGAGCAATTATGAGTACACTTAAAGCAAATGAAACAATAGTATCCCCCCTTTCATACCTGATATTGGCAATTTTTATCTCCTTTTTTACTTGCTATAGGTTGGTCATTTTTACTGACCATTTCACAAGGCCATCTTTTTGTTTCATTATCTTTTCTGTTTTTAATTTATTTCTGCTCTTCTCTCTATTACTTCAATTATTTTAGTTGCTTTGGATTTATTTTGCTCTTCTTCTTATAGTTTCTTGAATTGGGAGCTTAGCTTATTGATTTGAGACATTTCTTCTTTCCAATATGAGCATTTAGTGTTAAAAATTTTCCTCTCATCACTGCTTTAGCTATGTCCCACACATTTTGGTGTGTTGTATTTTCATTTCATTCACTTTAGTGTATTTTTTCCTTTGAGACTTCTTTCACCTTCTTTTTTTCCCTTGGGACTTCTTTTATTTAAAAGTGTGGTTTTTACTTTACTTGGATATTTTCTTATCTCTCTATTATACTTTATTTGGATATTTTCTTACCTCTCTATTACTGATTTCTAGTTTTGATTCCATTGTATTAGAGAACACTCTGTATAATTCCAATTTGTTTCAATTTGTTGAGGTTTATTTTATGACCCAAGATACAGTCTATCATGGTACATGTTCTGTGGGTGCTTGAAAACAATGCCTGTGCTGCTGCTGCTGAGTGGAACACTCTATAAATGTCAGTTCAGTCCTGTTAGTTGATGGTGTTGAGTTCTTCTATATCCTGGATGATTTTCTGTCTGTTCTATCACTTACTGACAGAGGTTGAAGTCTCCAGCTATAATCGGGGAATTGTGTTTTTCTCCTTTCAGTTCAATCAGTTTTTGTTTCAGATATTTTGCAGCCCTGTTGTTTGGTGCACATACATTTACTATTGCTATGTTTTATTGGTGGACTGATCGTTTCTTCATTATGTAATATTCCTCCCCGTCTCTGGTAATTTTCTTTGCTATGAAGGCTACTTAATCTGATATTAATGTTGTCACTCTTGCTTTCTTTTGAGTAACGTTTGCACTGTATATCTTTCTCCATTATTTTACTTTTGACCTACTTATATGCTTATATTTTAAGTGTGTTTTTGGTAGACAGCATATATTTGGATCATGTTTTTTAATCCATTCTGCCAACCTCTGACTTTTAATGGGTTTAGACCATTTACACTTAATGTAATTATTGATATGTTAGGGCTTAAGTCTGCCATTTTATTTTATTATGTGTGTATGTGTGTGTTCTCTGTTTTTTATTTCTCTCGTTTCTTTTTCCTGCCTTCCTGAGGGTTACCTGAACAAATTACCACAACTTACCCAGTGTGAAATAATCATTTGAAGAGCCCCATAACTATTAATGAAATTGAATTTGTAATTAAAAACTCTCCCTAAAAATACCTCCAGGCCCAGATGCTTTCACTGGAAAATTCTTCCAAACATTTAAAGAAATAAAAAGTGATGATACTGGAAGAGAAATTTGAATCAAACTAAATGTAGTTATAGAATAAATAGTTGACCATGGGAATGTGGATACACTGTTGCAGTTTGAGAGGAACTAGATATGCAGCTAGAGGAACTTAATGAAGGCAAACTTATGGACATAAAGAAAGTGATTGTGATGAAAAGAATGAAGATGCCCCAGAGAAAATGATGCCAGAAAAAAACTGCACATTAATGGAACTCTCAGAAATTTTTTCAACAGTCAAAGCACAAAGGACAAATGTTGGAAACTGATCCAAGTTCATAAAGCAGTATGACAACTTGCCAAGACATAGAAAAGGTGCTTGCTCTGTGTCATAAATTTTGTAATTAAAAGAAGGAGTCAAGCACTGTACTCTTGATAAGTTTTTACAAAGAGATAAAAGAGTTTAAATTCTCAGTGTTTCAAATTATAGTGTATTAAATACATATTGGTTTTACTATTTTTTATTTTCCTATATAGTTATAGCCAACAGTAAGAGAGTAAAATGCTTTGACAAAAATTTTAAAGGTCACTGAACAATCACAGTTTTCCCCATTGATTATTAAGGTTGCTTTTCACAGTTTCAGTTTGCACAGTCATTTTTACAGTACAGTACCACTGTGCAAAGCGAGGACTACCTGCTTTAGTGACAGCAGATCAGTGGTTTTTTGGAAGTGGCCAGTGGAGCAGGAGGATACAAGGAAACTTTTAGAGGTGATGGATATATTTATTATCTTGGTTGTAATTCTGGTTGCACAAATTTATATGTGTGTTGGAACTTGTTAATTTGTACATTTTGAATATATGCAGCTTAATATGTAATTTATACCTCAATAATGTTAATAAAAGTATCATCCATGTATGTAATTATAAATATATGTTTAAATATATAAACAATCATCACAAATAAAGGAGTGTATAGATGGTAATAAAATGTGGTAGTGGGCACATGAAGGCACAACAGTATGTGATTAGAAGAGAAAAGGAAGAAAGACAACAAATGTGACTATAAGCTACCCAAGAGCAGAACCCTTACCGTCAAATAGTAGGTTTTCAATATACGTTTACTATTGTAAGGAGAATAGGATGAAGGAAGGAAAGAGGAAAGCAGGTGGGTATTAGGAAAGAAAATTAGCAAACAACCAAAAGATATTATAGTTGACCCTTGAACCACATGAGTTTGAACTGTGCGGGTCCACTTATACGTGGTTTTTTTTCAGTAGTAAATACTACAGTACTACACAGTCTGTGGGTGGTTGAATCCACAGATCCAGAACCACAGATGTGGAGGGCCAACTGTAAATTATGTGTGAATTTTTGACTGCATGAAGTGTCAGTGCCCATTACCCCTGTCTTGTTCAAAGATCAACTGTACATTCCTACCAGCATTGTATGAGGATTCCATTTTCTCCACATCCTAGCCAACACTTGTTATTGTCTGTATTTTTTATTGTGGCCATCCTAGTAGGTATGAAGTATATCTCATTGTGGTTTTGATTTGCATTTGCTTGATGGCTAATGATGTTGAGCATCTTTTCTTCATGTGCTTATTAGTCAGTTGTATATTCTTTTTGGAAGAGAGCTTTTCTGCTTTATTACAAAGAGAGGAAGCCTTTATGTGGTCAGAAAAATACAAGGTTGATCTTTTTTCCCTTTCTGTGAAACACTACTGTTCAAACTGCAAAGTGAATCATCTCAGTTCACCTCTTTATGTTCTATCACATTCACTTTGGAATGGCTGCCTTTGGCTGCTGAAAATCTAACCCTTTAGTGAAAAGGGTGACAAAGTCCCCTGACCAGCAGTTCTAGAATATCCCATTTTTACTTGGTGCTTTGATGCATACCTCCTATATATATTTCTTCTTTGGAGAAATTATTCACATCTTTTGCCCATTAGAAAAATTTGGCTATTTGTCTTTTTATTGTTGAATTGTAAAAGTTCTTTACGTAGTCTAGGGTTTTTAAAAAATATTTATTTGGCTGCACCGGATCTTAGTTGAGGCACACGGGATTTTCGTTGCCCCATTCAGGATCTTTAGCTGTGGCATGTGGGATCATTTAGTTGCAGTGTGCAGGCTCTTAGTGGCAGCATGTGGGATCTAGTTCCCTGACCAGGGATCAAACCCAGGCCCCCTGCATTGGGAGTGTGGAGTCTTAACCACTGGACCACCAGGGAGGTCCCTAGATACAGGTTTTTTTATCAGATATATGATTTGCAAATCATTTCTCCCTTTCTGTGGGTTGTCTTTTCACTTCATTGATGGTGTCCTTTGAGACACAAAAGTTTTTAATTTTGATGAAGTTCAGTTTATCTATTTTTTTTCTTTTGGTTGCTTGTCCTTTTGGTGTCATATCTAAGAAATCATTGCCTAAACCAAGATCATGTAGTTTTATACCTATGTTTTCTCCTAAGAATTCTGTAGTTTTATAAAACTCTTACATTTGGGTCTTTGATCCATTTAAGTTAATTTTTGTGTACAGCATGAGATGTTAGGGGTCTAACTTCATTCTTTTGCTTGTGGATATCCATGTATCCCAGCTCCATCTGTTGAGCAGCTTCCGTTTTGAAAGCAATGGACACTATATCCCAACCTTACCCACCTTGGTTCCACCAGGCTGCTATGAAAGAAAACACAGTTCTTGAATCACCAAGAAATCCCAGTTCCATCTTTTTAAGTCCCTTTTCACAAATATACCAAGGTGACTTTTCAAAAGTTTTTCCTACTTTGAACTGAGATGCTAATTTCTCTACTTTATGCTTCACTCTGTCCAAATACGTTACTTTTTCCCACTATATGGGAAAATACCATATATGTTCCTTTTTTATTGGTTAATTTTACAACTTTTTATGTTAGTGTTTCTTTTTTATGTCTTTGTTGGGTTTTTTTCATAGGTTACAAATTTTGTAGAAGTTAAGGAGGTGCCTGGTAAAAGTTTGGTTATTTACACTATTGAGAGTATACTTAGATAGTTTTTGAAATTAAAAGATGTAGCTTTATTCTCAAAAGCCACAAATAAAAGTATTTTCTTCTGACATAACTGCCAAATCTAAACAAATGTAAATGTTTCATAGCAAACCCTTGCAATGATTGCTTTTAGATTTAAAATAACGATAGTGTATTACCTTCATATAAAAATAAATGTTCACTAATAATTATTCAATTCTAAAAATTCTTCCTGCCTTCCAAATTTAAAAAATTGTCAGTGTGCATTAAAAGCATGATGACATTCCTTGATTTTGTGATAAATTTTTTAAAATTTATTTTATTTTGGGCTGCATTGGGTCTTTGTTGCTGCACACGGGTTTTCTCTAGTTGAGGCAATCAGGGGCTACTCTTCATTGCGGTGCGCGGGCTTCTCATTGTGGTGGCTTCTCTTGTTGCGGAGCATGGGCTCTAGGCGTATGGACTTCAGTAGTTGTGGCGCATGAGCGTAGTAGTTGCTCGTGGGCTCTAGAGTGCAGACTCAGCAGTTGTGGCACACGGGCTTAGTTGCTCCATGGCATGTGGGATATTCCTGGACCAGGGCTCAAACCCATGTCCCCTGCATTGGCAGGTGGCTTCTTAACCACTGTGCCACCAGGGAAACCTGTGCTAAATATTTTTAATAAAGAGTGTTATAGCAGTTCACAATAGCATATGAAAAGTATCAGAATGTAAAAACAAAAATCTTTTAATATATTATTTTGGGTTGACTCCTCCATGTTAGTTTTAGTAAAATTAAAACCTCATTGGTTAGTTATTTTCTACTGATGGATAGCTCTGGAGAAAATATTCTAAAATATAAATCTGTTAGAGAAATTTAAGAATGAATCTAATGCAACAAAATAGTTACTTAAGTGGAAACATACATGAAAATATTGGGAAATAATTTTTTACCGTTATGTATGTATTAGTCAGGATAGGCCAACTGCTATAACAAACATCTCCGAAAGTCTCAGCATCTTAACACAATGAAGGTTTTATTTTTTGCACATGTCTCCATCCAGTGTGGGTTTGGGATGTGAGTCATCGCTGCCTGACATAGGCATTCAGGGACTCAGGCTCTTTTTATGAGTGACTCCTCTGTCTGCCAGGTCTTTTCCCACTCCCTTTTCCACCCCCAAACTTCTAAATCCAGTCTGCAGGAAAAGAAAAGGCAGTATGGAGGGTTATGCAGGTAGATTTGGAGGGGGGCCTAGACTTTGAAGTAGATTATCCACACATATGCCATTAGCCAGAACTCATTCACATGGCCCACCTAACTGCAAAGGATACTGGGGAATGCAGTCTTGCTATGTGCCTAGATGGAAAAAGAAACAGGGTTTGGTGAACACATTAGCATTTCTGTGTTACTCCTTGGTAGTGGTATTACGAACTCAAAGCTACATGAGCACAAGAACCTTACTGATTTCTTTTTTAACATTTTTATTGGAGTATAATTGCTTTAACACTGGTGTGTTAGTCTCTGCTGTATAAAAAAGTGAATCAGCTATACATATACATATATCCCCATATCCCCCTCCCTCTTGTGTCTCCCTCCCACCCTCCCTATCCCACCCCTCTAGGTGGTCACAAAGCACCGAGCTGATTTCCCTGTGCGATGCAGCTGCTTCCCACTAGCTATCTGTTTTACATTTAGTAGTGTATATATGTCAATGCCACTCTCTTACTTCATCCCAACTTACCCTTCTCCCTTCCCGTGTGCTCAAGTCCATTCTCAACATCTGCGTCTTTATTCCTGTCCTGCCCCTACATTCTTCAGAACCATATTTCTTTTCTTAGATTCCATATATGTGTTAGTATATGGTATTTGTTTTTCTCTTTCTGACTTACTTCACTCTGTATGACAGACTCTAGGTCCATCCACCTCACTACAAATAACTCAATTTCATTTCTTTTTATGGCTGAATAATATGCCATTGTATATATGTGCCACATCTTCTTTATCCATTCATCTGTTGATGGACACTTAGGTTGCTTCCATGTATTGGCTATTGTAAATAGAGCTGCAATGAACATTGTGGTACATGACTCTTTATGAATTATGTTTTTCTCAGGTTATATGCCCAGTAGTGGGATTGCTGGGTCATATGGCAGTTCTAGTTTTTAAGGAACCTCCATACAGTTCTCCATAATGGCTGTATCCATTTACATTCCCACCAGCAGTGCAAGAGGGTTCCCTTTTCTCCACACCCTCTCCAGCATTTATTGTTTGTAGATGTTTTGATGATGGCCATTCTGACCGGTGTGAGGTGACACCTCACTGGAGTTTTTATTTCATTTCTCTAATGATTAGTGATGTTGAGCATCCTTTCATGTGTTTGTTGGCAATCTGTCTATCTTCTTTGGAGAAATGTCTATTTAGGTGTTCTGCCCATTTTTGGATTGGGTTGTTTGTTTTTTTGATATTGAGCTGCATGAGCTGCTTGTATATTTTGGAGATTAATCCTTTGTCAGTTGCTTCATTTGCATATTTTCTCCCATTCTGAAGGTTGTCTTCTCATCTTGTTTATGGTTTCCTTTGCTGTGCAAAAGCTTTAAAGTTTCATTAGGTCCCACTTTATTTTTGTTTTTATTTCCATTTCTCTAAGAGGTGGGTCAAAAAGGATCTTGCTGTGATTTATGTCATAGAGTGTTCTGCCTGTGTTTTCCTCTTAAGAGTTTTATAGTGTCTGGCCTTACATTTAGATCTTTAATCCATTTTGAGTTTATTTTTGTGTATGGTATTAGGGAGTGTTCGAATTTCATTCTTTTACCTGTAGCTGTCCCGTTTTCCCAGCACCACTTATTAAAGAGGCTGTCTTTTCTCCATTGTATATTCTTGCCTCCTTTATCAAAGATAAGGTGACCATATGTGCGTGGGTTTATCTCTGGGCTTTCTATCCTGTTCCATTGATCTATATTTCTGTTTTTGTGCCAGTACCATACTGTCTTGATTACTGTAGCTTTGTAGTATAGTCTGAAGTCTGGGAGCCTCATTCCTCTAGCTCTGTTTTTCTTTCTCAGGATTGCTTTGGCTGTTCGGGGTCTTTTGTGTTTCCATACAAAATTGTGAAATTTTTTGTTCTAGTTCTGTGAAAAATGCCAGTGGTAGTTTGATAGGGATTGCATTGAATCTGTAGATTGCTTTGGGTGGTATAGTCATTTTCACAGTGTTGATTCTTCCAGTCTAAGAACATGGCATATCTCTCCATCTGTTTGTGTCATCTTTAATTTCTTTCATCCGTGTCTTATAGTTTTCTGCATACAGGTCTTTTGTCTCCTTAGGTAGGTTTATTCTTTTTGTTGCAGTGGTAAATGGGAGTGTTTCCTTAATTTCTTTCTCAGATTTTTCATCATTAGTGTATAGGAATGTGAGAGATTTCTGTGCATTAATTTTGTATCCTGCAACTTTATCACATTCATTGATTAGCTCTAGTAGTTTTCTGGTAGAGTCTTTAGGATTCTCTATGTATAGTATCATGTCATCTGCAAACAGTAACAGCTTTACTTCTTCTTTTCTGATTTGGGTTCCTTTTATTTCTTTTTCTTCTCTGATTGCTGTGGCTAAAACTTCCAAAACTATGTTGAATAAGAGTGGTGAGAGTGGGCAACCTTGTCTTGTTCCTGATCTTAGTGGAAATAGTTTCAGTTTTTCACCATCGAGGATGATGTTGGCTGTGGATTTATCATATACTGCCTTTATTATGTTGACAAAAGCTCCCTCTATGCCTACTTTCTGGAGGGTTTTAATCATAAATGGGTGTTGAATTTTGTCAAAAGCTTTTTCTGCATCTGTTGAGGTGATCATGTGGTTTTTACCCTTTGATTTGTTAATATGGTGTATCACATTGATTGATTTGCGTATATTGAAGAATCCTTGCATTCCTGGGATAAACCCCACTTGACCATGATATATGATCCTTTTAATGTGCTGTTGGATTCTGTTTTCTAGTATTTTGTTGAGGATTTTTGCATCTCTGTTCATCAGTGATATTGGCCTGTAGTTTTCTTTCTTTGTGACGTCTTTGTCTGGTTTTAGTATCAGGGTGATGGTGGCCTCGTAGAATGAGTTTGGGAGTGTTCCTCCCTCTGCTATATTTTGGAAGAATTTGAGAAGGATAGGTGTTAGCTCTTCTCTAAATGTTTGATAGAATTCGCCTGTGAATCCATCTGGTCCTGGGCTTTTGTTTGTTGGAAGATTTTTAATCACAGTCTCAATTTCAGTGCTTGTGATTGGTCTGTTTATATTTTCTCTTTCTTCCTGGTTCAGTCTCAGAGGAACCTTACTGATTATCGATTTATTAATTTATTTTGGTTGCGCCTGGTCTTAGTTCTGGCAGGTGGGCTCCTTGGTTGCGGCATGTTGGCTCCTTAGTTGTGACAGGTGGGCTCCTTAGTTGCGGCTTGCAGGCTCCTTTAGTTGCAGCTCAGTGGCTCCTTAGTTGTGGCATGTGAACTCTTACTTGCGGCATGCATGTGGGATCTAGTTTCCTGACCATGAATCGAGCCCAGGCCCCTTGCATTGGGGGCTCAGAGTCTTAACTGCTGTGCCACCAGGTAAGTCCCAGAACCTTACTGCTTTTATTCACCACTGTAACCCTGTAGTTGATGCTATGATCTGTACTACCCAGATTCCCATTTAGTCTTAGGACCTATCCACGTGGTCAGGATACTCTGACTTCTTACCTGGCAGCTCTGGGCTCCAAGAGTGAGTTTTCTAAGCGATGAGAAGTGGAAGGTGCCACTCCAGCAGTGGCCATTTCATCATCTCTGCCTCCTATGACTCTTCCTCAGACATGCTTGACCAGGTGGCTTGAGCAAGACCCCAGTCTGGTTATTGAGTCCAGAGAAACTGTGATTAAACACTGCTTCTCATTCCCTTTCCTCAGCCCTCAGTATTAACCTTGTAAGAATATAAATATATATTTTTCTTTTTACAAATAAGCCAATGGAGATAGTTTAGTGTTACTAACATAGTATTTATAGGCTTAAAACAAATGTACTCGTGGTGATTAAATGTAATTACTGTTATAGACTTTACCAAACCATAGTGGTTCTCAGGCAACACAAAGTAGAGAAGGAATTCCGTGTTTTTTAAAAATTATCAAAAAGGAAACTGAGAGTCAGCCTAGACACTTGTGTCCTCAACTCCTGCTTTTCCTTCCCACCCTACCTCTCATTTTTAGTCTACTTAATAGATGACATTTTTTTAAATAAATGACATTAAAAAAAATTTTTTTTAATTCTACATTCATCAGGAGGAGACAACACTAACTTTACTGCTTACACAAAACTGTCAGATCCAGAATATGAAAATGTTGGTATAAGCCAAATAAATTATTTACATACTGTTTTTTAAGCATAATTAGCTTCTGTGCCTCATTTTTTGCAATTTATGAAAATCTAGATGTTTAGCTAACTTCTTTTGGGAGCAAAGGAGGGAATAAGGGTGCCATTCTTTTTGGAAGCTATATAATTTTAAAATAATATGCAAAGTCCAATATTATGGCAAAAAAGACTGTTACTAGCTCATTTTTACTGTTGTGCTTGAACCTGGATAGAATTTTTTTTCTAAGAAATCAATGTAAATGAAGTTTGATTATCAGATTTACAAGAAATTTAAAACTACCAAAGCTTTGAAAATACTCACAAGCATTAGATTGTATATCAAACATAAAGAGAAAGTAGAGAATGGAAAAGTCTTACTAAAAATCTAGAAGCACTAGTCAAGACAACAAAAACCTCATACTCTTCAAAGCCCAAATCCCCTGAATTTTTTATGTGTAAGCATTGAACTTCAGTCTGTTTTCCCTAGGGGATTACTTGACTCTGTAGTTGAGATCAAAGGAATATTGACACTCATTTTAGGTAACAACATTTTGTTACCAAATTTAGCTGAATTCAAAGCAGTCTTGAAAATGTGCAGTTTCTTCTACAGTAAATATAAATGAATTTATGTGTGATAATCCCGCAATTATAATAATTATAATTTTGGTTAAAAAAAAAAAAGAAGTGGAAGGTGCCAGTCTTAAGGCCTGCGCTCAGAAAATGTCACAGTATTACTTCCACCATATTTTATTAGAGCAGTTGCAGAGAGCTCCCAGACTGAAGGGGAGGGAAATAGACCCTACCTCTCAACAGAAGGACTATCAAAGGATTTATGACTATCTTCAATCCATCACAATAGTAATATTTGTAATGTTTGTATTTGAGTTACTTGTCTTATTGACTACAGACAGATTAATCATTCAGCTAGAGAAACTTAAATACTAGTAAAACTAAGCACTTGCTTTTTATTTATTACCTAATTCACAAGATTGTCAAAATGCTTCAGAATTTTATTTCCTAATGAACTTACAGAAGTAATTTTGGATGTATATAAATTAATTGACCTGATTCTTGGGTGCTAAAACTGAAAAGGGGTGAAGAAAGATACAACAGAGTAGGTGGAGCAAATCCTTTTAGGGTTTTTGTTCCAGCTTTCAGGTTAGGTTTTCCTCTCTGTTCCATTATCCTTTCTGCTATTCTCTTGTCCCTTAGTTTAGGGTAGTGTAGTGCATATACGTGGTGATTGAGGGGAGGGGTACAGAGAATTCTGAAATGGAGCCAACTTGCACTGTAAGTTACAGCTTTTTAAGTAAGCCTTTTCATTACCACAAGGAATTTTTTGAAGTAAGTTCAACAAATAAAGATGATGTTAACCCCATTTCATGTTTTTTAGGTAGACCGTGGATGATTTTGATGCTCATCAATGATAAACAAGTTTCAGATAGTTTTTGTTTTGTTTCATTTTGTGTTCATTTGTATATTTAAATCAGTTTCTTTCACAGTAAGGTTCCAATGGAAGGAAAGCAACGCTTCATGTTTGGTTAAAAGGAAGCATGCATTATAAGTTATATTACACATAAGTGGTTAATGTTATATTTATCATGTATGTGTATATGATTTTTAAATTGTAGATGAATTATTGACTTACTGTAAAAACAAAAATAATCAGAATACAAATATTAACTGTATAATATATATGCTTATACAACATGTACATATGTATGTACAAATAAATGGGAACATTCTGTAACTTGCTTTTCTCACTTAACAATATATTATCATATACTTCTGAGTCATTAGTGATACTGGAAGAGAGGATGATTAGGTATCCAGAGAGGCCTAGTTCTCCTTGGAATATAAATGTTGGACTAACTGGGTTATGGAGAGCAGTACTGTCTTCACTAAACTCCCGACTCAAATATTTAACCACCAATGCAATGTTTCCACTTGGATGTCCAACAGACATCTCAGACTTATTTAAAGTGTCCCACACTGAACTAGTGATGTTCTTCCCAAACTAGTTCCACCTGTAATTTTCTACATTTAACTAATAGCAGATTCATTCTTCCTGTTCAGTCTTTCAGGCCAAAATTCCTAGAGTCATCTTTGATTCTTCATTGCCTCATACCCCATATTCAGTATCAAAGGAGATCCCCTTGGTTCTACTTTTCAAAATATATCAGATTTCATATAGTAAGTCAAAGGAAGAATGGCCCCTAATGATAAATGGGAGCACAAGCCTGCCTCCCACTGCTATATTTTATCATCATGCTTCTCTCACCTCCCCCACTCTCCTTGCCCCACTCTTCACACACCTCCTTTCCCATTCCATTTTAGGCAGCAGCAGTCTACCATTTTGCTTTCAATTATGAGAATCAATAAAGAGCACTTTTATACACACATTTATCTTATTTAAAGTTTAAAGCAGTCTTTTGGTAGCTTTTCCAGTTACTATTGCTGTATAAATTGTTTTTCCAGTTACTGTTGCCCCCAAACTTAGCACCAAGCAACCATATTTTTATACTTATAGGTTCTGTGGGTCAGGAATTCAGACAGGGCACAGTGGGGATGGCTAGTCTCTGTTCTACTATGTCTAGGGCCTCATCTGGGAAGACTTGGAAGTTTGGGGGTGACTCAGCGGCTGGGGGCTGGAATCATCTAAAGGCTTTCACTAACGTGTCTGCCACCTGGGCTGGGATGACATAAAGATTGCACATGACCTCTCCATTTGGTTTGGCTTCCTCATAGCATGACAACCTCAGCATAGGCAGACTCTCTACAGGCCTCAGACACAGGGGTCCACATGCACATGTTCCAGCAAAAAGATGAAGCTGTTTTCCCTTTTATGACTCAGCCTTGCAATTCTCATAGCGTCACTTCTGCTGTATCCTATTGGTGGAAACAGTCACATGCCCCTCCTGATTCAAAAGGAGGAGAAATAGACTTCACCACTTGATGGGGCAGTGGGAGAGTCACATTGTAGAAGAGCGTGTGGAATTTTTAAAATACCATCTGTCACAGAGGTTGTAATTGTCTTTTGTTTCATAAATGAGGCATGGAGTCTTGTAGAGAAGCAGAGTGGCAAGATTAACAAGGGGCATCTTGGGAAACTACTCCTAGAGATTTTATTATAAGGGCCTCCTGTTTAGTTAGCTTTTAAGGCACTTATTTCAAGCCTTTAAAAAAAATCCATGATGTTGTGGTATTTGTGCAATTTCTGTGCTATTCACAGATGATTCTGATCCACTCATTAGGAAATGAAGCATAGTCTCTACCTGTTAAATATTTAGATCAACTGAAGACACACTGAGGACTCACTGTGCATAAGACACTGGAAGAGGCTGTAGGTCGGCTTAGAGTGGTTGCAGCTTCTTTTTTTTGCCTCCTCAGTGTCAACAGGAGTGTTCACATGGGCTAGAGGTAGCTGACCTACCCTGAGGAGCAGGTGGATAGGCTTTCTTTCTATGAGGCTAAGCAGGTGTGGTTGTGGGTCCTTTCACCAAAATCAGTCATCCAGAAAGTTACTACAGCATTCGTTTACACTCAAGCATCCAAATTGAAAACTGCACTTACTACATTACTCTAACAAAATTGCTCATATCTCTAGGCTTGTGAGCTTTTGCTGATTTGTTCAGTGGTCTGGTGACAATTCAAAGAGTGTCCCTCTACCAAGTGTATAGTGGCCAGAGAAGAAAATCACTGAGGGATGATCCTGGGATTTCGTCCAGCTATAGCAATGTTATGTGTACTTGAAGATGTTAAAGCTGCATTTTACAAAACCCCAAAGTAATATTTTTTCATTTATTCTCATAGACCTTCCCTCTATCGTTATAAGAATTTCTCCTTGTGAGTGTGTATTAACCACCTTTTACCCATGCATTTCCTTGCCTTTGGTATTACTGTTTCGGCCTATAATTTTTTTTATTGTCATAGGCTCAGTCCTTAGATTCAGACCTTTAGTTCAAGATACATATGAAAGATGAGTGAGATAACATCATCATTGTTATAAATTTTGCATTGAAATATAATATACACACAGAAAGATAACTAATGTATAACTCAGTTTTCATGAATTAAATACACTTGCTTAACTGGCACCCAGATCAAGAAAGAGAACATTACCAGCACCCCAGAAGCCCTCCTTCTGCTCCTCCCCACTGACTTCCTTCACCATAGGTGACAGTTTTGCCAGTTTTTAACCTTCATACTGAGACTGGATTGTTTTGTTCATCATTATGGTTGTGAGATTCATCCATGCTATTGCATGGAGCATTTCATTAAGTTTCACTTCTGTGTCATATTCCATTGTGTGATATACCACATTTTATTTATCCATTCTGCTTTTGATAGATATTTGGGTTGCTTTCAGTTCTCAGCTATTATGAAAAATGCTAATATGGACATTTTTATACATCTTTTAGGATACATATGTGTACTTTTTTGTTAAGTATATTCCTAGGAGTGGCTTTGCTAGGTCATAAGGTATGCACATGTTCAGCCATAATATCTGCTGCCAAATAGTTTGCCAAAATGATTGTACCAATTCACACTCCCAGCAGCAGTGGTCGATTTGCTCCATTTCTTTACAAGCACTTAGTATCTTCAATTTTTGATCAGTCTTTTCAAGTTTAGCCATTCTGGCAGGTAATGGTGATTATGATTTCAGTTTGCATTTCCATGTTAACTCATGAGGTCGAGAACCGCCATCTGGATAGCCTTATTTGTGAAGTGTCTATTCAGGTTTTTTGCCCAGTTTTTAATTGACTTCTCTGTTGTTTTCTAATTGATTTGTGAAAGTTTATTATACATTGTTGATAAACACGTTTTTCAGTCTTGGAGGTTATGGCTTTTGTGTCTTATTTAAAAAATCTTTGTCTATCCCAAGGTTATAAAGATATTCCCCTTTGTTTTCTTCCAGAAGCTTAATAAACATATTAGTTTAAATCAAGAACATTTATAGTCTGCCTTGTTCCATGTAGAATTTGAGGCAATTAAGATGAATAATTAAGCAAAATATTCTTCCTTTTAGAAAAAGATAAATCTTGAAAAAACTTAGATATTCTATAATTACCTCATAAGCCATGCACCAAAAAGTGCAGCATATTTAATCTCATAGTCTCTGGAGAATTCATATGCATGTCTTGTCCTTTTCGGTTGGGTTCATTTCAGTTGGAAGCAGGCCTCTGATAGCAGCTCCCAAATTTTTAGCTTCAATTAATATTTAGAGTTCCACTTTTTTCCTCAAATACTTTCTTGTTGTTGGCTTTTTAAAACTCCATATGGTAGAAAAATTAAAATATGCAAATGTGTGTAGTTATTAACTTTATTCCACATGCATTATTTGGAATCATAAGCTTTTGGAAGAATGCTTAGGAGGAAATATTCAATCTAAAATTACAGGGTGGACTATGCCTCTGTATATATTTATGTGTATTCTTATGAATACATTTATGTTTATGAATCCTTGTACATACATAGTAACTCTAGAAGCTCCAGAAGCCTTCCAGAGAAACAATTTTCATCATTTTATGATGACACATATATCTATTTCTTTCTTTTTTATTTTTTATTTATTTATTTATTTATTTATTTATTTTTGGCTGCGTTGGGTCTTCACTGCTGCGCGTGGGCTTTCTCTAGTTGCAGAGAGCTAGAGCGACTCTTCATTGTGGTGCGCGGACTTCTCATTGTGGTGGCTTCTCTTTGTTGCGGACCACAGGTTCTAGGCGCGCGGGCTTCAGTAGCTGTGGCATACGGAATCAGTAGTTGTGGCTCACAGGCTCTAGAGGCAGGCACAGTAGATGTGGCGCACGGGCTTAGTTGCTCCACGGCATGTGGGATCTTCCCAGACCAGGGCTCGAACCCGCGTCCCCTGCATTGGCAGGTGGATTCTTAACCACTGCGCCACCAGGGAAGTCCCTTTCTCTTTTTTATTATAATTTTTTAACATCTTTATTGGAGTATAATTGCTTTACAATGGTGTGTTAGTTTCTGTTTTATAACAAAGTGAATCAGCTATACAAATACATATATCCCCATATCTCCTCCCTCTTGAATCTCCCTCCCACCCTCCCTATCCCACCCCTCTAGGGGGTCACAAAGCACTGAGCTGATCTCCCTGTGCTATACGGCTGCTTCCCACTAGCTATCTGTTTTACATTTGGTAGTATACGTAAGTCTATGCCACTCTCTCACTTCATCCCAGCTTACCCTTCCCCCTCCCCACGTCCTCACGTCCATTTTCTACGTCTGCATCTTTATTCCTGTCCTGCCCCTAGGTTCTTCAGAATCTTTTTTCTTTCTTTTTCTTTTTTTAGGTTCCATATATATGTGTTAGCATATGGTATTTGTTTTTCTCTTTATGACTTACTTCACTCTGTATGACAGACTCTAGGTCCATCCACCTCACTACGAATAACTCAATTTCGTTTCTTTTCATGGCTGAGTAATATTCCATTGTATATATGTGCCACATCTTCTTTATCCATTCATCTGTCGATGGACACTTAGGTTGCTTCCATGTATTGGCTATTGTAAATAGAGCTGCAATGAACATTGTGGTACATGACTCTTTATGAATTATGTTTTTCTCAGGTTATATGCCCAGTAGTGGGATTGCTGGGTCATATGGCAGTTCTAGTTTTTAAGGAACCTCCATACAGTTCTCCATAATGGCTGTATCCATTTACATTCCCACCAACAGTGCAAGAGGGTTCCCTTTTCTTCACACCCTCTCCAGCATTTATTGTTTGTAGATTTTTTGATGATGGCCATTCTGACTGGTGTGAGATGATATCTCATTGTAGTTTTGATTTGCATTTCTCTAATGGTTAGTGATGTTGAGCATTCTTTCATGTGTTTGTTGGCAATCTGTATATCTTCTCTGGAGAAATGTCTAGTTAGGTCTTCTGCCCATTTTTGGATTGGCTTGTTTGTTTTTTTTGATATTGAGCTGCATGAGCTGCTTGTATATTTTGGAGATTAATCCTTTGTCAGTTGCTTCATTTGCAAATATTTTCTCCAATTCTGAGGGTTGTCTTTTTGTCCTGTTTATGGTTTCCTTTGCTGTGCAAATTTTTTGAAGTTTCATTAGGTCCCATTTGTTTATTTTTGCTTTTATTTCCATTTCTCTAGGAGGTGGGTCAAAAAGGATCTTGCTGTGATTTATGTCATAGAGTGTTCTACCTATGTTTTCCTCTAAGAGTTTGATAGTGTCTGGCCTTACATTTAGGTCTCTAATCCATTTTGAGTTTATTTTTGTGTATGGTATTAGGGAGTGTTCTAATTTCATTCTTTTACCTGTAGCTGTCCCGTTTTCCCAGCACCACTTATTGAAGAGGCTGTCTTTTCTCCACTGTATATTTTTGCCTCCTTTATCAAAGATAAGGTGACCATAGATGCGTGGGTGTATCTCTGGGCTTTCTATCCTGTTCCATTGATCTATATGTCTGTTTTTGTGCCAGTACCATACTGTCTTGATTACTGTAGCTTTGTAGTATAGTCTGAAGTCTGGCAGCCTGATCCCTCCAGCTCTGTTTTTCTATCTCAAGATTGCTTTGGCTGTTCGGGGTCTTTTGTGTTTCCATACACAATTGTGAAATTTTTTGTTCTAGTTCTGTGAAAAATGCCAGTGGTAGTTTGATAGGGATTGCATTGAATCTGTAGACTGCTTTGGGTGGTATAGTCATTTTCACAATGTTGATTTTTCCAATCCAAGAACATGGTATATCTCTCCATCTATTTGTATCATCTTTAATTTCTTTCATCCATGTCTTATAGTTTTCGGCATACAGGTCTTTTGTCTCCTTAGGTAGGTTTATTCCTAGGTTTTTTATTCTTTTTGTTGCAGTGGTAAATGGGAGTGTTTCCTTAATTTCTTTTTTCAGATTTTTCAACATTAGTGTATAGGAATGTGAGAGATTTCTGTGCATTAATTTTGTATCCTGCAACTTTATCACATTCATTGATTAGCTCTAGTAGTTTTCTGGTAGAGTCTTTAGTGTTCTCTATGTTTAGCATCATGTCATCTGCAAACAGTGACAGCTTTACTTCTTCTTTTCTGATTTGGATTCCTTTTATTTCTTTTTCTTCTCTGATGGCTGTGGCTAAAACTTGCAAAACTATGTTGAATAATAGTGGTGAGAGTGGGCAACCTTGTCTTGTTCCTGATCTTAGTGGAAATGGTTTCAGTTTTTCACCATTGAGGACGATGTTGGCTGTGGGTTTGTCATATATGGCCTTTATTATGTTGAGGAAAGTTCCCTCTATGCCTACTTTCTGCAGGGTTTTTATCATAAATCGGTGTTGAAATTTGTCGAAAGCTTTTTCTGCATCTGTTGAGATGATCATATGGTTTTTATCCTTCGATTTCTTAATATGGTGTATCACATTGATTGATTTGCATATATTAAAGAATCCTTGCATTCCTGGGATAAACCCCACTTGATCATGGTATATGATCCTTTTAATGTGCTGTTGGATTCTGTTTGCTAGTATTTTGTTGAGGATTTTTGCATCTCTGTTCATCAGTGATATTGGCCTGTAGTTTTCTTTCTTTATGATGTCTTTGTCTGGTTTAGGTATCAGGGTGATGGTAGCCTCGTAGAATGAGTTTGGGAGTGTTCCTCCCTCTGCTATATTTTGGAAGAGTTTGAGAAGGATAGGTGTTCGCTCTTCTCTAAATGTTTGCCAGAATTCACCTGTGAAGCCATCTGGTCCTGGGCTTTTGTTTGTTGGAAGATTTTTTTTTTTTTTTTTTTTGCGGTACGCGGGCCTCTCACCGCCGCGGTCTCTCCCGCTGCGGAGCACAGGCTCCGGACGCGCAGGCTCAGCGGCCATGGCCCACGGGCCCAGCCGCTCCGCAGCATGTGGGATCCCCCCGGACCGGGGCACGAACCCGTGTCCCCTGCATCGGCAGGCGGACGCTCAACCACTGCGCCACCAGGGAAGCCCTGTTGGAAGATTTTTAATCGCAGTCTCAGTTTCAGTGCTTGTGATCGGTCTGTTTATATTTTCTATTTCTTCCTGGTTCAGTCTTGACAGGTTGTGCTTTTCTAAGAATGTGTGCATTTCTTCCAGGTTGTCCATTTTATTGGCATAGAGTTGCTTGTAGTAATCTGTCATGATCCTTTGTATTTCTGCAGTGTCAGTTGTTACCTCTCCCTTTTCATTTCTAATTCTACTGATTTGAGTCCTTTCCCTTTTCTCTTGATGAGTCTGGCTAATGGTTTATCAATTTTGTTTATCTTCTCAAAGAACCAGCTTTTAGTTTTATTGATCTTAGGTATTGTTTCCTTCATTTCTTTTTCATTTATTTCTGATCTGATCTTTATGATTTCTTTCCTTCTGCTAACTTTGGGGAAGTTTTGTTCTTCTTTCTCTCATTTCTTTAGGTGTAAGGTTAGGTTGTTTATTTGAGATGTTTCTTGTTTCTTGAGGTAGAATTGTATTGCTGTAAACTTCCATCTTAGCACTGCTTTTGCTGCATCCCATAGGTTTTGGGTTGTTGTGTTTTCATTGTCATTTGTTTCTAGGTATTTTTTGATTTCCTCTCGGATTACCCCCTTTCTCTCTTTTTTAGATGGCCTACCCTGTTCTTTAAAATTTCCAGGGACTAATAATTCAGATTTCTTCTTGGTTACATTTTCTGATGCTTCATGTACTATCTAGAACATTCATTGTAGAACGAGTCATTGGTATGAGAAATTTCTGTTTCTTCCCTTGCTTGGTTTCCTTGCCTTGGGCTCTTAAGTGTCAGGAGGGGTTTGGGAAAATAATGGGTTTGCTCAGGCCTGCTAGATAATTTGGTGGAAGAATGGGAATCTTTCATAACACTGGCTTTTTTTTTTTTTTTTTTTTTTGCTGTACGCGGGCCTCTCACTGTTGTGGCCTCTCCCATTGTGGAGCACAGGCTCCGGACGCGCAGGCTCAGCGGCCATGGCTCACGGGCCCAGCCGCTCCGCGGCATGTGGGATCTTCCCGGACTGGGGCATGAACCCGTGTCCCCTGCATCAGCAGGCGGACTCTCAACCACCGTGCCACCAGGGAAGCCCGACATTGGCATTATTGATCATCTGTTTTTTACTATACACTTTACTAAGCACTTTATGTATTTTATTTCATATAATCATCATAATAACCCTATAAGTTTGATACTATTATATCATAATTTATGATTATCGTCCTTTTTAGCTGAGAAAACTGAACTTTGTAGACATTAAGTAATTGCCCAAGATCACCATGCGAGTGAGTGGCAGTAAAAGACTGGTTTGTGTGAGTCTATAGCCTATACTCTTTACCACCATCCAGTATGGCCTCCATGGTAGAAAATCATGAGTTTAGCTAAACTATATCTTTGGTATGTAATCCGGCTGTGCCTTTGTACAGGTATCACCCCTTCTTCTGGTTCCCCTTCTAAATAAATGTGGTGGCCATTGCACCAAGAATGCACAATGCAATATTTTATTAGAAGGAATGGAAGTAAGGGCCTAGGAGCCAAAAGCGTAAATGAAACATTTTATTAGCAGTCAGAGTATTCACAGCAAATAACAAAGCTGGATTTGTACAACCATTTACTTTCTAGAAAGGGATCTGTCATGCCTCTCATTTGGCGGAGCAGGGGATCTCCCCAGGGTGGGAAGGGAGAACATTCAGCTCCACTGTATGGCCTGAGTGCTATTGGGCCCATCCAGTCAGTGCCTGGAATCTGTCATTTGTTGATTGTTATCAGTGTCTTTCTTTTGCTTTTCTAGGATTGTAGCCGACAAGGTAAAGGAGGTCCTATTTATCCGACCCCGGAAGTACATCCACTGCTCCAGCCCAGAGACTGCAGAGCCTGGCTACATCAACATCATGGAGCTGGCGGCATCTGTGTGCCGCTATGACCTAGATGACATGGACATCTTCTGGCTCCAGGAACTCAATGAAGACCTCGCAGAAATGGGTAAGTTGTTTCCTCACAAGTAACTTGTTCCTTGACTTGATTTGTGATTTTTTAAAAAAGGTGTCAGGACCATTTTAACTTGCTTTCATTTTGTGGCTTCCTTTCTTTTCTGGACTCTTCATTTATTTTTCTCTTTAATCTTAATCTTAATGAGGCATTTCCTGAAATGCATAAATATATTGAAGTAGAGCAGTAACATTTAAATCTGACCTTGTCTTTCCCTGTTCATGGTGAATATCACAGATCAGGGATGGCATGTAGGTTTCACAAGGCCATTTCCCAGTTCTGAGTGTGAGATTGGTCATGGCTGATTGGACTTCTGGTTGAGAAGGATTCTGAGACTGGTTGCTCGTTCGGCCCTGAAAAGTACCATGATCAGTGAGCAGGGCCAAGGGTAGTGGCACCTCTGACATCTCCACCTGATGGAGAGAAACTGCAACTTTAGCATTAGGCAGCAGCACTGCAACTGACAGGTTGATGTGACCAGGATGCCTTAATGTAGGACTTGTATTTTGCTGCCTGGAAGAAGAATGGCAGGCCTAGGGCAAAACATCCCCAAAGCAGTTCTTAGCTACCTACAGTGAGTTCTAGAGTTGTCATGCTACTCTCAAAAAATAGAATAGAATGAAGCAAAAACAAGCAAATAAAAAACCTCGTAGTAAACATAGTAGTAATTTTAAAGTAAACGTGTGCCATACAGTACCATACCGGCAATGCTCAGAAATCCTAGGCTGAAAGGAAACTCACCTTATACTTACACACAGTTCTTTTTGACCTGTTTTCAGTCTAAACAGTGTTTAGGTCCAAGTGGTCCTGTGAAACTGGGTGGTTTTTAACTCTCTGTATGAGATATGGTAAAGGATACATTTGATTTTGTTTTTGTTTGAATCACATTTGTTCATTGTTAGTACAACAAGGATCAGTGGTTTTCCTTTTCTTCCCTTTTTTTTCTTTCTTTCTTTTGAGGTTGGTATCTGAATGCATGTGAATACAAAATTAAAATTATACTAAATCCAGTTTGGCATGGTGGTGATAGTTACTCTGCCAGTAACCAATACTAACTCCTTGCTTTTTAAAACATTTTGTTTTATGTCTTCTCTTGTTCTGCCTTCTAAGAGGAAGGAGAGGGGTCAAAAAAATTTAGGGTCGGAACCACAAAGAGAAGGGAATAAAAGACTGACAGAAAGGGAAAATGAGAGTATGAGGGCATAATCAAGTGGATCGATGGCTCAATGTACAGTTGTGTTTATGAACCATACAACATCCATATACACTATAGTCATTACAGTGCTGCCTTCAACATGACACTGCCTTGTAACAAAGTCCCTTTGGTATTTTGCAGTTAATTCCCTTTGGATGAGTTTTTTTTTAAATAAGCTTTCAAAAAATTTTTTGAAATAGTTTTAGCTTTCAAGAAAAGTTGCAGTTTTAATACAGTTACCATATACGCCTCACGCAGTTTGTTTCGTCTAATGTTAACATCTCACTTTACCATGATACATCTGTCAAAGCTAAGAAAACAGCACAGGTACAGTACTATTAGCTAAGTTCCAGACTTTATTGGAATTTCACCAGTTTTTCCACTAATGACCTTTTTCTGTTCCAGGATCCCGTCCAGGATACCACATTGCATTTAGGCTTGGATGAGTTTTAAAAAGATGATTACCTTATCTCCAGCATTCCTTTAGAGTGAATGATATTGTAGTAAGGTTTTAAGAGCTTAAAATAAACTTTCAAAAACAATATTATCTTAAGCATGTTTTTTATTCAGATTAAGGAATTCTAAAAGTTGAGTGCTTACTGCATACCAGTCACTATACTAAGCAATGTATGAACATGATCTCATCTCTGCCTCACAAGAAATCAATGAGTTTGGTATTATTATCCTTATTTTTATAGATAAGGAAGCTAAGCCCTAAAGAGGGTAAATAACTTGTCAAAGCTTATATAACCAATGTGAGGTCAAGTTGGAATTTGAATCCAAGTGCTCTTATAACCAGACACTATACTCCTTCACTCCAGGGGGAAAAAAAGTGTAATTTGTCTTGGCTGGAAAAATTAAACATACTACCTGAGTAGTTTTTGGTTTCATAAGTAGCAACAACATTGAAAAGGTAGTTTATGTGGAATTCCAAAGTTCCTTAGGATCTTATATTGCAGATGAAGTGCTATATTTGGATAAATTTGTTTTGGATCACTTTGAGAAGTACTCCTGAGTTTATAAGCTGTTAGAATAAATATATGTGTGCTCTCACAAAATCATCAGTCCCCCTAAGAAGAAAAATGTTTAGTTGTTACCAATAGCCATCATATGAATCTTTTAGTTGAGTTATTATGTATAGAAGGCTAAGAAAAATTAAAAGTATAGAAGGAAAAGGAATCAAGAGGCAAAAAAGGTAATTTCAGAATTTGCAGTTAGACCTTTATGAATGCTAATAAGTTTACTTTATATTTTAGTTTGTCATTAGAAAATATTATTGGATTTTCTAAAAGTCAGGTTTGAAAAACAAATAACAAATATTTCATATGTATAATCACATATACAGTACCTAGAATTTTCTTTTATGGCTTAATACCTTTTTGTATGAAATTTTCCTTGTGTAACCATTAGATGTGCTCATTGGAACTAATTTGCTAAGAATGAATTGTTATTTATATCCAAATAGTTATATGATTCTAATTATTTTATTATACTATAAAGTGTTCAAGATTACAAAGTCCAATGAAAGTCCTCCCTTAGTGGGAATAAGAGAAAACAGATTCGGGGGAGTTCCCTGGTTGCCTAGTGGTTAGGATTCCGGGCTTTCCAGGTTCAATCCCTGTTCAGTGAACTGAGATCCTACAAGCCTCATGGTGCAGCCACAAAAAAGAGAGAGAGAGAGAGAGAGAGAAACAGATTTAGGAGGAGACTGGCTAGGATTTGGACAGAAAATTGAAAGGGTCAGTATATATAACTTACAAAGAATATGGTGAAATGTATTTCTCCTTTCATGTGTCAAACACTAATATGTGATGATAGGTAAATTTTAGAATAGCTCTAGTAAAAGATTCTTTAAAATCTGGTTGTTTTAGATCAGGGAAGAGATGGTTTTATCCTTTAGAATCTCCCCACCCCTGCACCGGGCTCACAGTAGGTGATTTGGGAATGACAGCTGACTGATGGGTTGATTGATTGTTTGTATTTCTGTGCAGGTTGTGGGCCAGTTGATGAGAATCTTATGGAAAAGACAGTAGAAGTCCTGGAACGCCATTGCCATGAAAATATGAACCATGCTATTGAGACAGAGGAAGGGCTAGGCATAGAGTATGATGAAGATGTGATCTGTGATGTGTGCCGGTCTCCAGACAGTGAAGAAGGGAATGATATGGTGTTCTGTGATAAGTGTAACATCTGTGTGCATCAGGTTAGTGAGAGTGGAGACCGCCACCTCCCCACGGTCAGCCTTTCTGAAGTTCAGTGATCATCTCCAGCACCCATATCTGGGTAGCAGCTTGCATTTAAGGGTGAAAATAAGGATTTGGCCTGGCTGTTCTCCAGTAATTCCTTTAGAAATAATACTTCTTATGATCCCCAAGGTGACTTATTAACTTTACTCCAGGGGGCTAAACCCAGGTCTTTATTGTGTATCTTCATGCCCATGCCATTGAGATTGCCTTGTTCGATACTTTTACAGTCCCCTGGGGAGTCTCCTTGCTACCTGCCTGGGAGTCTCTCCTCTGCCTTGGAGTCCCTGTTATATCATCAGGTTACACCCATGGTCAGTAACCTTGGGGAGTTTACACTTCCTACAGCTGGAAGTCGGGACTCCTCATCCTGGCACCCAGAGCCCTCCTCTGTCTCCCAAATATACCACTCCCAGGAAACTAGGTCTACTCCATTTTTAAACATCATAGAATTTTAGGATTGTAAAAAACCGTCCCACTCCTTAATTTTACAGATAATACCAGGAGAGGTGAAGTGACTTTACCCAACCTCTTATAGCTAGTTGTCATTCTTTCTCTACCACACTACTTTTTTAAATTAATAGTAATGATGATGGTGATATCCACATTCTTTTCAGCTCTTTCCTTTTCTTCCCCCACAAGCCCTATGCTCTAGCAAAATAAGGTTACTCAGTGGGGCAGTGATGAATATTCCTGATGCTGTCCTGTCTCCATGTTTCAGCCACACCAATTTAAAATGCCTTCTCCCACCTCCGGCTAACAAAACTTTACATATCTTTCAAGATCTAGTTCGAATCCTTTCTTGAACTCCCTTACCCTAAGTGATTTTTCACTCTTCTGAACCTGTTGTGTGTTTCATTCATTTCATTAATTTATCTAGTAAATAGGTATGCAACACCATCCATGTTCCAGGACTGTGCTGCATGCTGAAGATACAGTGATGAAGAGGCAGACATGGTCTTTGCCCCCAGGGAGATCAGAATCTGGTGTAGGGTCTACAAGGAAACTGCCCATTTAGCATAGTATGCCAAGTGTTTTTGTAGATTGAAGTCCATGCTGCTGTGGAAGTGCATGGGAGGGATGGGGGTCAGGGATACCATCCAGAAGGTGGCATCCAAGCTGAATCTTAATGGCCAAAGGGAAGTGCCAGAAAAAAACAGCAGCGTGTGTTCAGGCAGAGAGGAGAACATGTTCAGGTGGGGTAGTGAGAGTAGGCAAAGTATGTTAGAAGCAACTCTGAGCTGTTCAGAACTGTGGAGAGTGGTGGGGTCGAGTAGGGAATGCATGGAGAGTGAGGGTAGAGAGGGATACAGGGGACAAATGTGAAGGGCCTTCTCTGACAAACTAAGGAACTTCGGTTTTGTCCTGTCAACCCTGAAGGATATGATTTGTAATTTAGAAGGATCATCCTGACTACAAAGATATTAAAATGATTAGATAATACAGGAGATAGAGAGAAACCAGGACTTAAGACTTTATTTTAGTTCCATGGGCCACCTAACCTAACCCTCTGTATTAAAAGGTACTCAGAATATTCTGTGATCAGTTGGGTCTCTTTCTTCCTTTTACTTGTATCCTTTTAGAGTGAATTTTGAAAATGTATATTCACTCTACCAGTTACTGGCATTTATGTCTCACCTTTAGTGACAGAGAAAATCTTTACTACTTAAGTACGAACTTAAATATCTGACAGTACAGGTCCACAGTCCCTTCTATGCATTTCCAAAATTTTAAAGCTCTGAAAACTACAAGTTTTTACCGAAGTTTGGCACCAAAACTGATTTGAGGGCAGTAGCAGAACTCACCCCGTATGAGGCTATTTGTAGTCTTTATTCCATTTTGTGAAAATACTCATATATTTTGTTAGAGAAATATTAATGTATTTGATTATATGGCACTGCCCTGGTCCCATAGGTAATATGCCATGTATATACTGTATCACTTTCCTAAGATATGAACAATTCTGAATTTCCTGATGTTTCTTACCCTAGAGTTTTCAGATAAATGATTGTGGATCTTTAGTAGAATTGAAGGTAATAGTACTGAGGTCATCTGTATATATTTTCTGTATTTGTCCTTCACAGTTGGGACAAAATATTAATGAATTACTTCCAGGTTCTTTAACTAACAAAATGAAATGTAGCATAATAATTCTCCTTAAAGATATTTTGCTTTGAAAACATATCCAGTAATGACTATAAATGGTGCCCTTTCCTCACATAGAAAGAAATGACAATAACACCTGACCAGGCCTTGCAGAATATAAGCTGGTATGTGTTAAAGCTGGACGTTGATGCCACATAAAGTTTCATATAAAAGAGAATTCTTCCGAAGTGAGTAGGTTCACTTGAATTCTAAAGAGATACTTAGGTTAGAGCTCCCTCTGTTGACTGAAAAGTGACTTTAAATGATTTGGAAGATTTGGTTTACTCAACAGAATTGGGGACATGTTGACAATTATATTTATTAAACATAATTTTTCTTCTTTAACTACCATATTATATCAACTGTTTGTTCCTCTGTGACTATAATACACTTACGGTCCGTACTTTAGAAGAGAGGTTTATTTTACATCAATAGATGTTGGATTTTAATAATTAAATTTTTTCATGAAAAACTGTGAAAATTGGGACCATTCCAAGGCCCTTAATGTATTCCATTTTCTGCTTCTTAGCCCATGTATTGAACACTCAAACTGAGGCCTAAATTAATTTGCCTGAAGGTACATGCTCATAGTTTTTATACCTGTCATATATATAATGTTTAGCACTAAATTTATTAACCCCTTGAAATTATATGTAAAACATATGTTCGTGCATGTGTGCAGTTTTTTTAAAAAAATGCAGTCCAGCCTTCGTCATTTTGTGGTCTAGAAAGAGTTGAGAGCCACTACAACACTACAATGAAATACAAGCTTCTATGATCTTATGACCAGGAATAAGTCTACAGAAGAGCTCAGTAAATGATTTTCTACCCAATAAAATGGCCAGGTGATAAAGGGTATTGCTAGAACCAGCTTCTGGTTTTTCTTCTGCTGGTCTGAAAGAGGCTCTGTTTTAGGGAGAAAGCTTGCTTTCATTTCCTTGCAGACTTTCTGAATCTCAGAGAAAGAAAAAGCTTTGAAGGTTAGGGACCTTATAAAATGATGCCCTGCTTTTGTGACAGCAGCCTAGTTGGAATCCAGCTTCAGTTGTTGAGTGAAATTTATTTGTTCTACCAAACCACCTACTCAAGCTCAGCGTAGAGAACCTTCCAGATAAATTGATGGTAAAGGACCTACCCCCAGTGACCTTACAGTATCACTGAGGAGATGAAACATAACAGTTAAAGTAGAGAAGCATACATGATGTCAACTAAGTACCTGGTGAGGGAAACGACGTTGAGTGGAGGGTGGGAGTCAGGAAGTGGAGCAGACACAGGGGCTACAGTGACCTGAGAATTGAGGTGAAGAACAGCAGGCTTTTTCTTTGAAGGGCCAGATAGTAAATATTTTAGACTTTGAGGACCACATATAGTCCCTGTTACATATTCTTCTTTCTTTTAACATCCCTTTAAAAATATGGAAACCATTCTTAGCTTGTTGGCCTTACAAAACACGTCTCAAGAAGTAGGCCCCTGGTTTTAGATGGGGTTGGGGGTGGGAGCAGAAGGGGTTTTTAGAGGGTTTATTGCTGTGCAATGGTATGAAGTCTTTGTTTTAGTAAGAAGAATATGGCAGCCAAATAGAAGAAGGATTGAAGGTATGAAGGGAGAGGAAGAGAATTTAGAAATAAATCAATCCAGGCATGACTTGTTTGGAGCAGTTGTGGTGGGGATGGAGAGGAAGGTCAGAGTCTAGTGACCACTCCGTAGGGATTAGTAGCAAGCCCAAGGGACAGTAGATGAAGGAAAGTGGATAATAAGAGTCAAGGAATTTGGATCTGGAAGCTGCGAAGCATGGTGGTGATATGGATAGAGAGAGTTTGGAAAGGGGGCCAGTTGCGGGGGTAACATGATGGTGACTGTTGGAACTGGAATCTGAGGTGTGGGTGAACTTTCTGGGGCAGGCACAGACTTTGAAGCTGCGGTGGTGAATCAGTCAGTAGTGAAGGTATGCTAGGCCACATGGGGAGCCAGGTGACCCCCAGCTATAGTCTCTAATGGTGAGAGTAGAGCAGTAAGGGGGGAAGGATG